>NW_027510158.1:2937500-3077500 GCF_048772815.1 Callospermophilus lateralis | reverse complement strand
CAGAAACTCTCACCTTGAAACTTCATTGTGTTACTCATTGTCACCTTTCTCCACCATCCTGGAATTTTAGATGTTGAAGATGACTATTAAAAAAGAAGACTAGAAACTGAAGTCTCAAGGTCTACAACATTTTTTTGAAGAGAAATGTCTTTATAAATTTAGGAAATTTCTACACATGACACCACAAATTTTAAAAGCCCTATTAAACCTATAAAATTAAAATCAATAATAGGAATTATGTTCTATACTTCAGTGAAAAACCTAGAAGTAATTAATTGTTTTTTTTTGTTAATTTGACAAAATGTCATTGACATTGAAAAAGATGTAACTCCACTGAGACTTAAAATAACTTTCTCTCTCCTGGCATGGTGGCATATATCTGTAATCCCAGTGGCTTTCAGGAGGCTGAAGCAGAAGGCTTATGAGTTCAAAGCTAAACTCTAAGGCACTAAGCGACTCAGTTAAATCCTGTATCTTAATAAAATGCAAAACTGGACAGGGGATGTGGCTCAGTGGTCGAGTGCCCCTAAATACATTCCCCAGTAACCACCCCTCCCCCCCCAAAATATATATAATTTTGTTTTCTTTTTAACTTTTCAGTTAAAGCAATATGAGTTATATCTGAGAAATTCTGTAATCACCTGAAGATTCTATAATCAATCTCAACAAATTTACAGGAAAAACAGCAAATCCAATAATAGATTCTGTGTTTTCTGGGCTCTCTGGAAAACAGCTGAAACATTCAGTTCTCCACAGTCCAGGAGACCCTAAATGCTTTCTAACAGAGACTCTTATTTTAAGAAAGCCTTATCAAGATGCTTGCAGCCCCACTCAGATTAGATCTTGGCATTTGGAAATGCTCAGGAAATGTGTGCCTTTGAACATTTTCTAGATTGTTTTCTGATTTCCATAAATAACTCACTACAAATAGCCTATAGTAGGGATTTAATCTTGTAATTGACTTTCACACAGGGCACATGCAAATGGCTATTCCTCTCTGTTTCAGGGATCCCATATTTGAATCCCATTTCTTGCCCCACCTATGACTATGTTTGAACATTATACTTGAATATGCATCTTTTCCTTCCTTGATAATTTCTGCCTTCTCTTCACTATGGTCTAGGATTTAATATTGTCTTTATCCTTGGGGTGGCTGGTCAATTTCTATAAACTCTATTGTTAAGGTGGCATTTGACCTCAAAATGTAACTGATTCTGGTGGCTTTAGAAGAATGAGTGTTAATGGGGTAAATGCCTGTCATTCTGGATCCATTAACTTTGAGCTTGGGAAAAGAAATATGAGTAATAGATTTTCTAAAATTCCAGATGATTTGGTTAAAAGCACAATTTGATCAAACTCAAATGACATGAAAGGATTTCTTGATGGAAACAAATGATAATTTGAAAAATAATGTTGAACTACATCTGAATTCAAACAAGTAATTCACTGAAGAGTACAACAGGAAATAAAGTATAAAAGAGTAAATTAATTTACTGCTTAAATATATTGTTATCTTTACAAATCAATACATAAATCTGACTTAAAGTGTGGATTTGATATAATGATGGATAGGAATGGACATAGCAACAGCTATGTACAGAAGGACCTCTGGAAGGCTGAAAGGAAAAAAAACTAAAAAATAATGAATTAATGTTTTTTGTTAGTTTGACAAATTTTCATTGACATTGAACAAGTTGTAAATCCACTGACACTTAAAATAACATACTTTCTCCTGGCATGGTGGCATATGCCTGAAATCACAGTGGCTTTCAGGATGCTGAAGCAGGAGCTGGGTGAGTTAATCACTGTAATAATTCCTGTGATTTTTTAAATACTTTTGTTGTTTTCTTTTTTATGTGTTATGATTTTTAGTAATAAAAATAAATGCTGCAAAAGAATAAACTACTCATAAAAAATAATAACTATTATAATATGCACATCTTCCATAAAATCACATAAAAAGTTATTTAGGTGTATGCAGTTATAATTAATTTTAAATAAGGCAATATTTTGTCTATGCTACTTGATCAACTATACATTTATTGATACAAAAAATAAATATTATATGTTTATGAATTTTATAAAATATTTGAATAATTTTAGCATATTCACTTACTAAAAATCATGGGCTTTAAGTACACTATAGTAAGGCATTCAATTTCTCTGGAAAGCAAATTACCATTATTAAATTATGAAATTAGAGATTATTAAGAAAATATAGCCACCAATATTGTAATAATATGAAGTGTGTACCTTCATATATTATTAGATATGTTTGTATGACTTTGTTGGGGATTGTAAAAACAAAACAAAACAAAAATGTGCCTTAAAACTCTTAAAATCTGCTTGGCCATAGCCCAGAAATTCTAGTCCTAGCAAATGAGAAGAATTCATTAAGCAGCTTTTAGCAAGTATAAAATCTTAATTCAATAATTTCTCCCTTTGTCTCATGTAAAACATGACATACTCAGAAAAAGAATGTATATATTTTTAGTTTTCATCTTAGCATTAACCTTCAAGATGTAAATGTATTGTTTTTTTTTTTTTCATTCCTTTGGGTTGGGAAATGTATGGCAGCTGACCACCTTTACTCCATATTGCTTCTTGTGTCCCCAGTTGTTGCACTCAGCACACTGAATATGCAGCCAGGCTATGTGACCCGTGCCTCTAATGATGTTGACATGTATGAATTTAGTACAAGACATTTCCCTTTATGTGTTGTCATTTTCACTTTGATGCCTATAGGCTAATGAAAAAGTAAAAACAGTATAAATATATTCAATTAGATAATGACTCCATTGCAAGGTCTATATCTTACTCCTTAAGGAGAAAATAGGGAAAATATCATTGGAATGAGGCCCACTTTACTTTCATGATTGTGGACAATTCCTTCTGAGAAAACATCATTCAAAATAACATGAGCATTAGATGAAATGTACGTTATACTTATTTTCCTACATGTGACTTTCTATTTGAGTGTTGTGGGTAAGTGAGCCCCAACTATCCCTCTCTACAATATAGAATGATATATTTACAGAATAAATGCATGTGCTGATACATGTTTAGAACGTAATATTTGTTTTGTTTTTATGTTTTGGCTAAGCCAGTCATTTTCCAAGTTTGGGAAATGCTTTGTAAATGTAATTATGTAAGATGCCCCAATAGCTTCAGGAGCAATGATGCTTATGGTACTGGCCAGTATTTCTTGATGGTAAAACTGAAGAAGTAGCCAAGATCACCAGCTAGTTGCTAGGTGGGTTAGTTCTCTAATCAACACTGGCCTCTTGATAGTGCAGCAGGGTAGTGACTGGCAGTGAATTATTTGAAGATCATGCACATGAGCACAATCCCCAAGCAGTTATGCTATTGCCAAAGTACTCTGACACTCTTCCTTGGCCTCTCATTTAAGATTGTGTATCAATGGAGAAGCAAGGAGAACATACTGAGTAAGAAGGGGAAGGATGTGGGCTGTTGGGTATTTAGTTAACAAGGAAGAAGAGAACATGAACAAAAAATGACAAGGGTTTAGAAGTAGGATGAATTTGCAGTTTTTGACACATCTAGAAAACAATTTTTGTCTTAATATAATATAATAATGATAGATTAAAGCACCAGCTATGGTGACTTAAGACAAGAAAACACACATATTTATATAACAGAGAAAGCAGCAAGGGAGACTAAGAAGGCCATGTCAGGAAAATGCAGTTCATTGTATTTAAAGCAGAGAAAACACTGATGAAGAGAAGACAACCAATATGTAAAATTTATTTTAAATACTTTATTAAAATTCCACTCTCTCTAGGCTCCACCAACTACTACTCTATGGGCAAGAAAGCACCACTCCATGCCCCTAGGGAAAAAAGGTAAGCTGCACCCTGGCTGCAGGAAAATTCAGGGCTCATCATCCACTTTTGCACTTTCTTCAATGGCAAGAGGTTGAGAAACCCCAAATTCAAGAGCACACTTTGGGGAGGAAGAGAAAAGCAGAAGTTTGTCAAGGGGAGAGAGGAGGTTCTCCAAGTTACAGGATATTAATAAAGCTGAAGCTGTTCAGCAATTCTTCCTTGAAGAAATAGAGCTTAGTAAAGAGTTAATAAGCCAAGGAAAACTTGAGAAAGCTGCAGACCATCTGACAAATGCAATTGCTGTGTGTGAACAGCAGAAGTTGTTGCCTGTATTAACAGCAAATGCTGCCACAACAGGTGTTCCAGATTCTGGGAATTAAGCACCCAAAGACTAGTCAGAGAATTTTAAGTGCTAGAGCATGGTTGATAATCATGTGTAAAGAGAAACAAATGTTGACATCATAAAATGTTCAAAAAATTTTTAAAATTTGTAACATTTAAATATCTTAAATTGAAGGTTAAGCAGCTGTGAGGGAATAAGGGCAAATATGCTTATTATAGAATTTCCTACACTGACACCTGCCAAAGTTAATGTTTACCTTTCATAGATCCACTTGGTTATGTTTCCCAGAGAAAATGTATTTTGATAGATTAAACATATGAAAAATAACAACACCCAAGGAAAGAAGAGGACAATGGATCCTGAAGGGAGGAGTAAAATAGTGAGCCTGGGCTCTGGACTTTCACCTTGTCCCAGTGAGGATGGGTCCTGGAGGGAGAGAGGAGACAATGAGCTCTGGATAACAATGAGTCCCAGTGTAAAAAATAAAATAGTGAGCTCCAGGCTCTGCATTTTCATTCCTTGCTGGTAACAATGTTTTTCACACTTTTATAAGTGTTTTCCTGACTCCCCAAACTGACAGGTTCTGCTTAAGTTTCCAGAAATTAAGTCACCCTCATTGTAACATATAAAACACAGACTCCACTTGTACCCAGTGTCCATTTTCCACCATGAAATTGTGCACCTCCAGTGCCTGACTGATTGACTACACAGAACAATAAACAGAATTACTGCCCATGATATCTGCTCTAATTTCAGTTATTTTTGCTTACAATACAGATTTGTCTCATTTTGAAAATGCATTATGAGTTGGTAAGATATGGGTTTAATTTATTACTAAGACATACAGTTTAGCTGTATATACAACATAACTTCTCTTAGGTTAAAAATACTCAGTTTTCAGTTTGAAGACAGGAAAAAAAAGTATAGGAGATAGCTAAAGAATGCACTTTTTTGATGTTCTTTTATATATTTTTATTTTAATTTGTTATATATGACAGCAGAATTCATTACAACTCATATTACACATATAAAGTAAAAATTTTTATATGTGGTTGTTTACAAAATATACTCACGCCATTCTTGTCTTCAAACACGTAGTTAGGGTGATGATGTCCAACTCATTCCACTATCTTTTCTACTCCCATGATCCCTCCCTTGCCCTCCTACCCCTTTGCCCTATACAGAGTTTGTCTAATTCTCCCATTCTCCCCCTCCCAGCCCCCCTATGAATCAGCCTCCTTATATCAAAGAAAATATTTGTCATTTTTTTTTTTGGATAGGCTTACTTCACTTAGCATTTTATTCTCCAACTCCATCCAATTACTTGCAAATGCCATAATTACATTCTGTTTATTGCTGAGTAATATTTCATTGTGTATATATACCACATTTTCTTTTTGCATTCATTTACTGAAACACATCTAGTTTGGTTCCACATTTTAGCTATTGTGAACTGAAAGAATAGAAAACAGTTAAGAAAATGTTTGAAATATTAGTTATACATTTTATAATAAATAAAAGGAATTTGAACATTGCCAACACACAAAAATGCTTATATTTGACAAGATTTAAATCACACATCATATACATGTCTCAAATTACAAGATTCTACCCATAAATATGTAGAAATATTATGTCAGTAAAAAAAAGAATCTGGAAAAGAGAGAATTTTTGAGATGTATGAAACCTCAAATGTTCTGGTACTTCTTCCCACTTGTGTTTTTCCCACCCTTCTAATTCAATGGCTTTTTCTGACACTTGAAGTTATTCTCACCTTGGAATCCCCACCCACCATGCCTTAACCATCTTTTAAGTCTATCTTCAAATTCTTATTCTGATTTAAATTTATATTTGTTTTATGTATTTCCTCAATTTTCCCATATCTAATGCCTTGTTTCTTGTTGAGACTTGACATTAGCTTTAATGAAGACTTGCTTCTTGGTATGAAGAAAGTTGTAACAAATAAGCAATAAAAAATTCACTAATACACTAATAATTATTATTCACAATTGTGAAAACATATTTACAAATTGAAAATCAGAGTGTAAAATTATAGTAGCAATGATCACAAGTTAAAGTGTCATTTTTAAATATATAGAATTTAGAATATCATCTTTAGTGATTTCAGAGAATATCACATGAATCTTAGGCCACAAGCATTTTATTCCCACTCAAAGTATTAAACAGAAATTATGAAAGGCCATCACTTTTTGGACTAAGCTTCTGCACTAAGACCCCAGGGACCAGGATAAAAGTGAAAATGGAGGGCCTGGGTAAGTAGCTCAGTGCTGGAAGGTGTCACTTCCTGGATTAGCTCTTCAACAGAGCAAACCAAAAACAAAATGGAGCCTCATCTCATCAAGGTAAGACTAAATTGCCTAATCTGATTTTGGTAGAAATAAGGACCAAAGGAGCTAGGCTTTATGACACAAGCCTGTAATTTTAGTGCCTCTGTAGGCTAAGGCAGAAGGACTACAATTTCAAGGGCAGCTTTAGCAATTTAGTGAGGCCTAAGCAACTTAGCCAGACCCTGTCTCAAAATAAATACTACAAAGAACTAGGGATGTTGCTCAGTGGTTAAGTATCACTATGTTCAATTCCTGGTCACATCTAAACTTCTTAAAAGATTATGAGAAAAAGGCCAAATTGCCTTCACAGGCCAATTTCTTGGGTGTGATAATGAAGCTTCCTCTGTCTTAATTCTTACAGATACTCACACACACTCACACACACACACACACACACAAATGTAATATTAAAGTAATTGAACATTAAACAATAATTTGTTTTTCTATCACTCCATCTCTCTGCCCCACCTTACAAGGTATGTATATTCAAAGACATCCATATGATTTTTGTTTCTGCTTTCTTTGGGTCTTTTTCTATCCAAAATACTAAACTCTTCTGCTCAACCCTCTGGAATACTTATTCTATGTTTTATCAAATGAAGTATTTGGTTAATAAATTAAATTGCTATAATTTTTGCTCATAACATTAGTTTGCAATTTATGTAGGACTTCTACTAATTGCATGTTCTCTCCAATTGCTGACTAAGTATTATTTATTATTTGGTTTTTAGAATTATTATTAGTTACAGACCTGGGGAAAATACTCAGGACCTTATGCATACAGGACCAGTGCTCCATTACTGAGCTACACCTCAAGCCCTTTAATTTAAGTATTATTATTAACCTATGTTAAGATTCACTAGTTTATAACTTTTCAACAGCATAGCAAGGTACCATTCTTTGTTGAGGGGCCTGTCGGATACCTTGTGTCATGTTCACCATTATTTCTGGTCTCTACTCATTAAATACCAGTGGAAAGCACCATAGTACAAAAATCATAAATAGTTTCAGACATCTACAAATGTTCCCTAGAAAAAGAAATGTCATTCTAATTAAAAGAGTTCTGCTGCCTATTGGGAAAAAATATAAATATGAGACACGTATAAGATTTTTTTAAAAGTTTAGACATGTGACCTCTTTATTCAAATCTAGATGAACAGGTAAGGCAGTAACACATAAGATAGTCCATAGATTTCCTCACAGTGTAGAATTATCAGTACAAGCTTTGCTTACACAAAATAAGCATACATAATTGTCAAAAAAATAATAAACATTATTTACTTACCTCTTAGCAACATATTTTCTAGGAAAAAAATTGTTGATACATAGTATGTAGAATTACAGGTAAGTATTGAAGAAAAGGATGATGGGTAAAGTAACAACCTCTAGAGTTTGTTCTTACCTGACTTTCCAAGGATGTCAGTACAGATATGACAGAAAAGATGTCAGATTGTTCTGAACTTTGACTGAAGCAGTGCTTCCTTCACTCCATAGTGGAATCTTCCCTGGCTGGGTGAGGTGAGTCACACTTGTAATCCCATCAACTCAGGAAGTTGAGACCAGAGGATCCAAAGTGTGAGGGCAGCATGAGCAACTTAGGGAGTGATTATCACAAAATATAAAATATTAAGGACTGGAGATGTAGCTTAGGGTTAACCATACTGAGTTTTTCCCCAGTACCACAAAACAAGAAAAAAACTTCACTGAAGTATTGAACTACTCCAGGTCTCTAAAAACAAAGTGGATCTTCAAAGAACAGGTGTATAAAAACCACAGGAATTTTTCATTATAATCCTATTCTAACCCTTTGCAAATGCTTTTTCAATTATTTTGTTGGTTTGATTGTTTTGTTTTTTGGTCCTGGGGATTATACCCAGAGGCATTTTACCCTTGATCTACCCCAGACTTTTTTATTTTGTTTCTGAAATAGGGTCTCACTTAATTGCTGAGGGCCTCTCTAAATTGCCAAGGCTGTCCTTAAAATCTGTGATCTTCCTGTCTCAGCCTTGAGTCAATGAGATTACAGGCATTCACCACTGGGACTGGATTCTATTTTTCATTTTTAATAGAATTACAGTAATGTAAAGTTACTTATGGATGTTTCCCAAATTCCTTTGGAAATGCACTAGAGATGCAGAAAGAAGATGAAGGATATCTAAGTGTATGGGGCTAAGGGAACACATGAGTGAAAAATTGTTCTTCAAGATTAAATTGAAGGAGCTGGGAGCAGTGGTGTGTGCCTGTAAATCCAGCTGCTATGGAGGCTGAAGCAGGAGAATTGCAATTTCAAAGTCAGCCTAAGCAATTTAGCATGACTCTGTATCAAAATAAAAAAGAAAAAGAAAAAGGGCTAGGACTATAGATTAGTGGTTAAGTGCCTCTGGGTTCAATTCCTGATACAAAAAAATTATTATAATCATAATATAAAATTATTATAATAATAATAATTGAAGAAAATAATTATCATTGATCTCTTTTTCATTTTACATTTCCTTCCAGTTCCACTTTTCTCTAAATTTTCTGTTTTTCAAAATTGAACTTACTTAGAATTTTTCAATTAAGGAAATGCTGAATTTAAACTCCCACCTTAAACCAAAGACATCCTTGTAAATTTCTGAGTTCTCAATTGAAAGATTTTGAGGTCTCAAAACTTTATATGCATTAGGTGACTGGCCTCAGCCTTATTTTCCCCCCACAACCTTTACAAGTAATGATCAGAAAAATTGAAAATGGGAAATTGAATCTCATTAAAGAAAATGAACACTTAATTATGTTCTCAAATTTTAATTTGTTCACTATAGTTGTATATAGTTAAATGCTTTTTAAAATGTATATTCTGTTAACTAAAATAAATAAGTGTTCACTAACTTGAACTTGTCCTCAAGAGTCCAAACCAAAATAGAGCCACTTGTACAAATGTTCCTCACCACTAAACAAAAACCAAATAGTTTATTTGACCTTTTGAGAAACTCTGGAGAATTGCCAATCACCTAAACAGACCGGTTTTTGCCAACACAGTAAGAGAATGTTCTGTGTGTTAATCCTTACGAGGAAAGTAAGGTGATATTAACCACTCTGCTTTGTCTTATGCCCTTCCCCAGCTCCTGTTCAAACTACCTTATAAAAACTGGTCTAATGCCTGTCTATTTTTGTGTTTGCTTTTTGTGTATCTCTATTTGTAATTTTTATTTATATTTATTTATTTATATACAATAGTGGAATGCATTACAATTCTAATTTCACATAGAGAGCACAGTTTTTCATATCAGTGGTTGTATACAAAGTACATTCACACCAATTTGTGTCTTCATGTATGTATTTTGGATAATAATGTCCATCACATTCCTCCATCATTTTTAACCTCATGCCCCCTCACTTCAAATCCCACCCCTCTGCCGTATCTAGAGTTCCTCTATTGTTCTAATGCTCCCCCTTCCTACCCCACTATGAATCAGCCTTGTTACATTACAGAAAACATACAGCATTTGATTTTGGGGGATTAGCTAACTTCACTTAGTATTACCTTCTCTAACTCCATCCATTTACCTGCAAAGGCCATGATTTTATTCTCTTTTATTGCTTAGCAATATTCCATTGTCTATATATGCCACATTTTTTATCATTTTATCTACTGAAGGACATCTAGGTTGGATCCACAGTTTAACTATTGTGAATTGTGCTACTATAAACATTGATGTGGCTGTGTCCTTGTAGTATGCTCTTTTTAAGTCATTTGGGTATATACCAAAGAGTGGGATAGCTTGGTCAAATGGTGGTTCCACTCCATTTTTTTTTCCAAGGAATCTCTATAATTCTTTCTATATTGGCTGCACCAATTTACAGGTACACCAGCAGTGTATGAATGTACCTTTTTTTCCACATTCTCACTAATATTTATTGCTGTTTGTCTTCATAATAGCTGTAATTCTGACTGGAGTGAGATGAAATGCTGGAATAGATTTGATTTGCATTTCTCTAATTGTTAGAGATTATGAACTTTTATTCATAAATTTGTTAATTGATTTTATAGAATCTTCTGAGTAGTGTCTGTTCAGATCCTTGGCCCATTTATTTTTTTGTGCTTACATTTTTGAGTTCTTTATACACGCTAGAGATTAGTGTTCTATATGACTAGTGCTCTACCTATGAGGGGTAAAAATTTGTTCCCAAGATGTAGGCTCTCTATTGACCACAAAGATTTTTACTTTTGCTGAGATGAAACTTTTTAATTTGAGTCCATCCTTTTTATTGATTCTTGATTTTATTTCTTGAGCTACACAAGTCTTATTAAGGAATTTAGGGCTTAATCCCACATGATTGACATTACTTTTTCTTTTATTAGACACATGGTCTCTTTTTAGTTGATTTTTAAAAAACTATATGACAGTGGAATGCATTACAATTTTTATTACACATATACAGCACAATTTTCCATATCTTTGGTTGTATATAAAGTATGTTGACACCAATTTGTGTCTTCATACATGTGTTGGATAATGATGTCTCTGGTTTTATTCCTAGATCCTTGATTCATTTTGAGTTGAGTTTTGTGCCTGGTGAGAGATAGGGCTTTAATTTCATTTTGTTGCAGTGGATTTTCAGTTTTCCTATCACCATTTGTTGAAAAGGCTATGTTTTATCAAATATATTTTTGGCAACTTTGTCTAATATAAGATGATTGCAATTTTTTGGGTTAGTCTCTGTGTCTTCTATTCTGTACCATTGGTCTACAAGTCTGTTTTGGTGCCAATGCCATGCTGTTTTTGTTACTATTGCTCTGTAGTATAGTTTAAAATGTTGTACAGTGATTCCAGCTGCTTCACTCTTCCTGCTAAGAATTGCTTTAGCTATCATGGGTTACTTATTTTTCCATATTAGTTTCATAATCTCTCTTTTTTTATTTTTATGAGGAATGTCATTGGGATTTTGATAGAAATTTTATTAAATCTCTATAGTGATTTTGGTACTATGATCATTTTGATAATATCAATTCTGCCTATTCAAGAGAAAAATGGATCTTTCCATTTTCTAAGGTCTTCTCTGATTTCTTTCTTTAGGGTTGTGTAATTTTCATTATATAGATCTTTCACCACTTTCATTAAGTTGATTCCCAAATATTTTATTTTTAGATGAGAAGATATTCATGAGTTGAAAATAAAAGTCATTCAATGAATCAAAAATAGTAATTAAATACAAAGTATTTTTTCAGCAATTATATATAAAAAAAGAGAAATGCAAAATAAAACAAAAGCAGATCTCAAATAAGACAATCACCAGAAATAAGGCAAATTCAGGGAAGCCCAGCCCAGGACTTGATCTAACAGAATTTATAGAATATGGAAGTAAGGTTAGAGACAACTGAATTGGTTAATGGTTTACAGAGCCTTCTAAGATTAATAGAAGCTCCGATACTGTGGTTAAACTCAATAACAAGTTAGTCTGTTAGTCTTTTTTGTTGTTGTTGTTATTCTTGAAAATTGAAGCACTCTCAACCCAATGGAATTACCAGCATTCACCACAGCCTCAGGCTTGGTATGTTAGGCTTACTTTGGAAGCTCAGTCCAAATCAATGTCCTCCAATAAATTTTATTTAACAGACATATCCAGATAAATAATAAAACAGAGAGAGAGAGAAAGAGTGATAAAGAGAGAGAGAGAGAGAGAGAGAGAGAGAGAGAGAGAGAGAGAGAGAGAGATGAATTTGGATCCCAGTTACACAGACAACCAGTAGTTCAGGTGGAAGCCAAAATAATATTTTATTATTTAAATGTGGTAGAGTTTCCATCATATAATGGCTTTGAAACTTAGTCCTGAATCATTGGTCATGAGCAATGAATCAAAGTGAACATGACAGCAAAGCAATGGGAAGATGTCCCCTCCAAGTTCACAGTATCCTCAGTAATAGTTGGGGCAATAAACTGGATGCTGCTGGTAACATTGAGGTCTCAGGACAAGAACACCATTGTTGCTATTATCATTCCTTTGTTTAATTTTGCTACACACTCTTTTCTTGTACATACAATATTTGACAACTCAATTAGTATCTTGACTATCTGTTTTTCAGTGTATACTTCATATTATGACTTTCTCCTCATTTTTATCATCAATGATGTTCTTTTTCAATACAGAACTGACTTCTTTTTTCATTTTTTTAAATTTTTTTATTATTAGTTGTTCAAAACATTACAAAGCTCTTGACAAAGCTCTTTCATATATTCGATTCGTGCAGATTATGAACTCCCATTTTTACCCCATATACAAATTGCAGATTCACATCGGGTACACATCCACTTTTTTACATACTGCCATACCAGTGTATGTTGTATTCTGCTACATTTCCTATCCTCTACTATCCCCCCTCTCCTCCCCTCCCCTCCCCTCCCATCTTCTCTCTCTACCCCATCTACTGTAATTCATTTCTCTCTCTTGTTTTTTTCCCTTTCCCCCTCACTTCCTCTTATATGTAATTTTGTATGACAATGAGGGTCTTCTTCCTTTACCATGTGATTTCCGTGCTCTCTCCCTTTTCCTCCCCCCCCCATCCCTGTTTAACGGTGATCTTCTCATGCTCTTCCTCCCTGCTCTCTTCTTAGTTGCTCTCCTTATATCAAAGATGACATTTGGCATTTGCTTTTTAGGGATTGGCTAGCTTCACTTAGCATAATCTGATCTAATGCCATCCATTTTCCTGCAAATGCCATGATTTTGTCATTTTTTTAGTGCTGAGTAGTACTACATTGTACATTTTTTTATCCATTCATCTATTGAAGGGCATCTAGGTTGGTTCCATAGCCTAGCTATTGTGAATTGTGCTGCTATGAACATCTTTGTAGCAGTATCCCTATAGTACGCTCTTTTAAGATCTTTAGGGAATAGTCCAAGAAGGGGAATAGCTGGGTCAAATGGTGGTTCCATTCCCAGCTTTCCAAGGAATATCCTTACTGCTTTCCAAATTGGCAGCACCAATTTGCAGTCCCACCAGCAATGTACAAGTGTACCATTTTCCCCACATCCTTGCCAGCACTTGTTGCTGTTGGACTTCATAATGGCTGTGAATCTTACTAGAGTGAGATGGTATCTTAAAGTGGTTTTGATTTACATTTCTCTGACTGCTAGAGATGGTGAGCATTATTTCATGTACTTGTTGAATAATTGTAAGTCCTCCACTGAGAAGTGTCTGTTCAGGTCCGTGGCCCATTTGTTGATTGGGTTATTTGTAATCTTATTGTTTAATTTTTTGAGTTCTTTGTATACTCTGGATATTAGGGCTCTATCTGAAGTGTGAGGAGTAAAAATTTGTTCCCAGGATGTAGGCTCCCTATTTACCTCTCTTATTGTTTCTCTTGCTGAGAAAAAACTTTTTAGTTTAAGTAAGTCCCATTTGTTGATTCTTATTATTAACTCTTGTGCTATGAGTGTCCTATTAAGGAATTTGGAGCCCGACCCCACAATATGTAGATCGGAGCCAACTTTTTCTTCTAACAGACACAGAGTCTCTGATTTGATATCAAGCTCCTTGATCCATTTTGAGTTAACTTTTTTTTGCATGCTGAGAGAAGAGGATTCTGTTTCATTTTGTTGCATATGGATTACCAGTTTTCCAGAACCATTTTTTGAAGATGCTGTCCTTCCTCCATTGCATGCTTTTAGCCCCTTAAACAAATATAAGATAGTTGTAACTTTGTGGATTGGTCTCTGTGTCCTCTATTCTGTACCATTGGTCCACCCGCTTGTTTTGGTACCAGTACCATGCTGTTTTTGTTACTATTGCTCTGTAGTATAGTTTGAAATCTGGTATCGATATACCGCCTGATTCACACTTCCTGCTTAGAGTTGCTTTTGCTATTCTGGGTCTTTTATTATTCCATATGAAATTAATGATTGCTTTAACTATTTCTACAAGAAATGCCATTGGGAGTTTGATTGGTATTGCATTAAACCTATAGAGAACTTTTGGTAATATAGCCATTTTGAAGATGTTAGTTCTGCCTATCCATGAACAGTGTATATTTTTCCATCTTCTAAAATCTTTTTTTATTTCTCTCTTTAGGGTTCTGTAGTTTTCATTGTATAACTCTTTTACCTATATTGTTAGGTTGATTCCCAAGCATTTTATTTTTTTTTTTAGGATATTGTGAATGGGGTGTTTTTCCTCATTTCCATTTCAGAAATTTTGTCGCTGATATCCAGGAATGCCTTTGATTTATGCATGTTGATTTTATATCCTGCCACTTTGCTGAATTCATTTATTAGTTCTAGTAGTTTCTTTGTAGACCCTTTTGGGTCTTCTAGGTATAAAATCATGTCGTCCACAAATAGTGATAATTTAAGTTATTCTTTTCCTATTTTTATGACTTTAATTTCTTTTGTCTGTCTAATTGCAGTGGCCAGTATTTCGAGAACTATATTTAATAGAAGTGCTGATAGAGGGCATCCCTGTCTTGTTCCAGATTTTAGAGGGAATGCCTTCAATTTTTCTCCATTCAGAATGATGCTAGCCTGAAGCTTAGCATAGATAGCTTTTACAATGTTGAGGTACATTCCTGTTATCCCTAGTTTTTCTAGTGTTTTGAACATAAAGGGATGCTGTACTTTGTTGAATGCTTTTTCTGCATCTATCGAGATAATCATATGGTTCTTATCTTTAAGTCTATTGATGTGGTGAATAACATTTATTGATTTCCGCATATTGAAACATTCTTGCATCCCAGGGATGAATCCTACTTGACCATGGTGCACAATTTTTTTGATATGTTTTTGTATCTGATTCACCAGAATTTTATTGAGGATTTTGGCATCTAGGTTCATTAGAGATATTGGTCTGTAGATTTCTTTCTTTGAGGTGTCTTTGTGTGGTTTCGGAATCAGGGTGATGTTGGCCTCATAGAATGAATTTGGAAGAGCTCCCTTTTTTTTTTCTATTTCCTGAAATAACTTGAAAGTATTGGTATTAATTCTTCTTTAAAGGTTTTGTAAAACTCTGCTTTTTTCCCATCTGGTCCTGGACTTTTCTTGGTTGGTAGTCTTTTTATGGCTTCTTCTGTTTCATCCATTGATATTGGTCTGTTCAAATTGTGTGTATCCTCCTGACTCAGTCTGGGCAAATCATATGACTTAACAAATTTATTGATGTCTTCACTATCTTCTATTTTTTTGGAATATAGGGTTTCATAATAATTTCTAATTCTCTTCTGTATTTCTGTACCATCTGTTGTGATATTACCTTTTTCATCCCATATGTTAGTAATTTGATTTCTCTCTCATCTTCTCTTCTTTAGCATGGCTAAGGGTCTGTTGATCTGATTTATTTTTTCGAAGAACCAACTTTTAGTTTTGTCAATTTTTTCCATGTTTTTTTTTCTTTCAATTTTTTTGATTTCTTCTTATTTTAATTATTTCTTGCCTTTTGCTACATTTGCTGTTGTTTTGCTCTTCGTTTTCTAGGGCTTTGAGATGAAGTGTGAGCTCATTTATTTGTTGGTTTTTTTCTTTTTTTTTGAGGAATGACCTCCAGGCAAAGAATTTCCCCCTAAAACTGCTTTCATTGTGTCCCATAGATTCCAATATGTTGTGTCTGTATTTTCATTTATCTCTAAGAATTTTTTGATTTTCTCCTTTATGTCTTCTGTAACCCATTGATCATTCAGTTATATATTGTTCATTTTTCATGTGATGTAGGACTTTTCCTTCCTTCTTTTATCATTTATATTCAGTTTCATTCCATTATGATCAGATAAAATGCATGCTATTATCTCCACCCCTTTATATTTACTGAGGGTTGCCCTATGGCATAATATATGGTCTATTTTTGAGATTGATCCATGTGCTACTGATAAAAAAGTATATCCACTTGATGACGGTTGATATATTCTATATATGTTAGTTAAGTCTAGGTTATTAATTGTGTTATTGAGTTCTATAGTTTCTTAATTCAACTTTTGTTTGGAGGATCTGTCCAATGGTGAGAGAGGTGTGTTGAAGTCACCCATAATTATTGTGTTGTGGTCTATTTGATTCTTGAACTTGAGGAGAGTTTGTTTTATGAAAATCATGGCACCATTCTTTGGTCTATAAATATTGATAATTCTTATGTCTTGTTGGTGAATGGTTCCTTTTAACAGTACATAATGACCTTTCTTATCCCTTTTGATTAATTTAGTCTTGAAGTCAATTTTATTTGATATGAGAATGGCCACCCATGCTTCCTTACGAGGACCATGTGCTTGGTATGTTTTTTCCCAACCTTTCACTTTCAGCCTGTGTATGATTTTCCCATCAGATGTGTGTCCTGGAGGCAGCATATTGTTGGATTTGTCTTTTTAATCCATGTTACCAGCCTATGTCACTTTATTAGTGAGTTTAAGACATTAACGTTTAGAGTTACTATTGATATGTGGTTTGTACTTCCAGCCATGTTTGAATATTTATCTTTTTTTCGTATTTAATTTGGTTTGTATCTGCATGATTAGCTTTTCCCCTGCCCTCTTGATTTACTGAGGTACTTCCCACTGTTGGTTTTGGTTATTGTTTTTCATTTCTTCCTTGTGTAGTGTTTTGTTCAAGATGCTTTCCAATGCTTGTTTTCTGGCTGAAAATTCTTTTAAATTTGTTTATCATGAAAAATTTTTATTTCATTGTTGTACCTGAAGCTTAATTTTGCTGGATACAAAATTCTTGGTTGGCATCCATTGTCTTTCCGTGTTTGAAATACATTGTTCCAGGATCTTCTCGCTTTCAGCGTCTGTGATGAAAAATCAGTTGGTAACCTTATTGGTTTACCCCTGAATGTAATTTGCCTCCTTTCTCTTGTAGCTTTTAATATTTTCTCTATGTTCTGTATTTTGGATATCTTCATAACCATGTGTCGTGGTGTTGATCTACTGTGATTTTGTATGTTCGGTGTCCTGTATGCATCTACAATGTGTACATCCGTTTCCTTTTTTATCTCTGGAAAGTTTTCCATAATTATTTCATTCAACAGATTTCTCTTTCCCTTTGTTTGAACCTCTATACCTTCCTCTATCCTGATGACTCTTAAGTTTTTTTTCTTTTTTTTTATGTTATCCCATCTCTCTTGGATGTTTTTCTCATGATTTTTTACTAGCCTTTCTGAGTTGGCTAGACTCTTTTCAAGATGATATATTTTGTCTTCATTATCTGATGTTCTGGCTTCTACTTGCCCCACTCTGTTAGTAATACTCTCATTTGAGTTTTAATTTGGTTTATAGTTCCTTCATTTCTAGGATTATTGTTTGAATTTTTTTATAATCTCTATCTCCTGATATAGATGCTTATTTGCTTCTTTTATCTGTTTATGTAATTCATTTTCAATGTGTTCTTTCATTGTTTGAATTTGCTGTCTCATGTCCTCTTTAAGATTCCATTCCATCTGTCTAAGGTATTCCTTGACTTCTTTACCATTTCATCTGCTTTGTTAGAACACAAAACATAAATTGTGTATTGCCAGAGAAATAAAAATTGTACTGCATTTGTGTACATGAATGGAAATGCATTCTGCTGTCATGGATAATTAATTAGTTAATTAATTAAAAAGCTGCTTCACTCTTAACCAGATCAATGGAGTCATCCATCTACGAACTAATATCTCTAAAACCAAGTAAAAAAAAAAAAACTCAAAATGTCCCATGTTCTCCACATAAGTTTTTATTCTTATTTCTATGAAAAAGTATACTTTTGCCAAAAGAAAAAAAAAGAAGCAAATGAATAAACAACATCATTAATATAACTGGCAAGTATTCCACTGTTCTCACCTTTTTCAGTCCTCTATTGTATTTCCCGTGTAATAATAACTCTCATACAGATCTTCAAAGCTGAAAGATACAGTAAGTAAATGTAACAAGCTAGTCTCAGTGGAGTACCCCTGTGATGCCAATGATTTGAATGTCTGCAGCAAAATTGAGGCCAACCTCAGTGGAATAGTGAGATGCTGCAGTGAGATGCTAGTGCTTTCGGGTTAATCTCCAATATCCCAAAAAGTTAAAAATAAATAAAATTAAATATTTTCAGAAGCATCATTAAAGAAAGAAGTTCTTTTTATAATGGTTGAAAAAAACATTGGCAAATAGATGTATAATTTTTTTCCTGGGGTTCATCTACATTGTATACTATTCTTTCCCCTGTCTCTTTTCTTATAGCCACTACAAGTGGGGCAGCTTCTCTCTGATGGGCTCTTTCCCCCAAAAAAGCTGCTTCACTCTTAACCAGAGAAATGGAGTCATCCATCTATAAATTAAGACCTCTAAAACCAAACTATGAGCCTCAAATAAACTTTTCTTCTTCTAAGTTGTTCTTGTGAGGTATTTGGGTCACAGTGAGAAAAAAAAACTTTAATAATATACTTAGCTAATAAAGGACTGTGTAAAATGAACAGGAGGAGGAGCGTGTCAACTATGGAATCTAATTGGTACAGACAGAAAAAATAAGGAAATATTTCTGAAAAGTATTTTCATAATTTGGAGAATTTATCCTGTTTTAGAGATCCATTTAGAAGATTAAAAACAAGAAAGCTGCAAATGTAATAATCTTGTTATTTTTAGTGCTGCATAATATTCCATTGTGTATAAATGCCACATTTTTTTTTATCCATTCATGGCATTTGCAGGGATATGGATTGCATTAGAGCAGATTATGCTAAGTGAACTTAGCCAATCCCTAAAAAACAAATGCCAAATATCTTCTCTGTTATAAGGTGTTATTCAAAATGGGATAGGGAGGAAGAACATGAGAAGAAGATTACCACTAAATAGGGAATAGAGGTGGGAGAGAATGGGAGAGAGAAGCGGAATTGCAGGGAAGATGGAAGGAGACCTTCATCATTATACAAAATACATGTATGATGATGTGAAGCAAAAAAGAAAAAAGAAATGTGTCACATTAGTTTGGGTAAAGAGAAGTGATGGGAGGGAAGGGGAGGGGGAAGAGGGATAGGAAGGGCAGCAGAATATAATAGACACTAGTATTGCTGTATGTATATATGTGTATGTATAACCAATGTGATTCTGCCACCTGTACACTTGGAAAAATGAGAAATTATACCCTGTTTGATTCAAATATATGATATGTAAATATCATTGTATTGTCATGGGCAACCAATAAAAAAAAGAATCTTGAGATTTTATGTACATTTGCAAGTTGTTTAAGTGTCAAAACCATATTGAATGATTAATATTAGTTTACCTTATGTTTATAATAAAACCTCAGTTGCCTTTTTTTGCATACAAAGATAAAAGTCCAGTTGTTGAAAATTTTCTGTTTGATTATCTCCTGTATTTAGAGAAACAGGTGAGAAGAAAACACTAGTTTTTCAAAATTTGCACCTGTGTTAAGGCAGATTGGCCTGTGCCCTAAAAGATCCCATAAAAGCCTTTACAACTCAGTATCTGTGAGAAACAAACCCTCAGGCCACATGCTCAGTGACTTGGGGTACTGAGGCAGGAGGAGCACAAGTTGAAGGTCGGCCTCAGCATCTTAACAAGATCTAAGCAACTTGAGACCATGTCTCAAAGTATAAATAAATAAATAAACGAATGAATGAATGAATGAATAACTAACTAACTAACTAACTAAACAAATAAATAAATAAATAGACTAAGGAGATGACTCAGGGGTCAAGAATCCACTAAGATCAATTCCCAATACTAACAGAGAGTAAGAGATAAATGAACCTACAGTTTGGTTGAATTGAACATATTACAAATGATGTAATTTCTTAACACCATTATTTTCTCATGGATGTACCCCACAATCTCTTTCTTTTTTAAATAGATATATATGTCTCATTTGTTATGAAAATATGTGTTCTTATTCATCTGCATTAATCTTTAAAATGGAAAAGTATTTTGCATTTGTCACTTAAGGAAATTTACAGCACTTTTAGCTTAGTAAGTGATTTAATAATTTGTCCATTTAAATGTTGATTGTCTCCATCAGCCTAAGTTCAATTTTATGCTTACTTATCAATAGAGATCTTCATATTACACTGGTCCATATTTTTATCCCCAGGGAAATTTCAAAATCGACCTTACAGCATAAAATAAGATAATAATTTCTAATTTTAAAATATTGCACCCTCTTTAACATGTAAATCTGAAAATATTTCTCTTTCTTGCTTTTCATTGACATTATCCTTTAATATTTTTCTAGCCTATTATGTTAGCAGCACATTGGAAACTTTTCTCTATCTAGCATAATATGTGCTTATATTAGGGCATTCTAATGTGAGAAGGGGCATACTAAATACTATATAGATCTAGGACATAACAATTCATGTTAAGCCTAAGGAAGGCATTTTAATTAATATGTACTCCATATGAAAAATATAAACAAACTTTAAGTTACTTTTTGCACACAATTGAAATGCAGCACTGAAATTACTGTCAAATTAAGAATATCACATATGAAGATGAATGTAAGACACTGCGTAAATCTTGTTATCCTGGTAGGCTGCAAGTTTATCTACTGAGAATAAAGAAGGTAGACTGTGCTTTCTGATAGCACTTGACATTGTAGATTAGCTCATAGTAGGAAGTATTGAAGAAAATGCATATCAAGAAAATTAAAATAGTGAATTTTTTCTACTAATAATATTTTAATATTTGCAGCCAATTTTATACTCTGTTAGAAAACTCAGGTAAACTCCACTTGCATTACATTATTTGAACTTGAAGTCATTGGAATGAATATTTGTCTGTCAATTAAGCTGATTCACTTGAGAGGGAACATACAGCTGATTCACTTGAGAGGGAACTCACAGTTAAAGTTCATTTGGAGACCATCACATTACTTGAAATCTCTTTCATCCCTCCTGTCTCATCTTCTTTATAATAATTGCAGTATAGGTGGTGTTTTCTGTTTCATGTTGCTTTTTGTTTTGTTTGGTACTAAGTATTGAACCAAGGGCACTTAACCATTAAACTATACCCCCAATTTTTACTTACTTTAGAAACAGGGTCTTGCTAAGCTACTTAGAACCTCACTAAATTGATAGAGCTGTTCTTGAGCTAGCAACTTTGCTGCCTCAGGTTCCCAATTCACTGGAATTACTCCACCAAGCCCAGAAGTATATGTGTTTCTGTATTTCAATCATACAGAGTATATTCTTATGTAGCCCACACAATAAATGTTTAATAAATAAGTCTTTCCACCAGGACTAATAAATAATTGAACTGGCAATTTGAATGTAGGTAACTTCACGGCTACATACTGAACACTCATTATCAGGTATGTCAGACAGCAACGTCTAGCAAGCTTTAAATTTTTATTTTTTCATTAAAAAAACAAATTTTTTTCTACGATACATTCAGGAAGAATATTTGATGGCAGAAATACATTGATGATTATGTGATTAAGTATGACATGACAACAATTAAAAATCAAAGTATTGTGTGATGGTGAGATGGAAAAGTCAGTAGAAAGTACAAGTCTGTATTCTTGATGACTTACTTTATTTTGTGCTATCTTCCCAACTCGTGTCTCATGCCCTGGAGTTGAATATAAATTTTAAACTGCACAACACACAGCCACTCCTGCTAGAAATCAAACACTGCATTATTGTGTTTGATTATTGGGCTATAGCCTTTAAATTAACATAGAGAATTATGTGTGCCTACTATGATATTAACATACACTTACACATGCGTACACACACACACACACACACAACTATACTACTTTTCCTCCATTAGCATGAACTGATTAATAGGACTTATCAGATCCAGAATGAGATTTCAAACTTATGGTTCCATTGTGGATAGCTAGATCTGTCTATATGTGCCAACTCTTGTGATCCTCTATTAGATCTTTATTTGGAATCACAAATCTATGTTTTTGTAATCACACAAAGGTCACAAAACATTGAATCAACCACAGCCTATATTATACATAATGGGTCACTAATGATGGCTTTTATTAAAGAAAAATTAAGCCAACAAAATTTTACATTGTATCATATCTTCATATTTAATAAAATGAGGCTACAGTAAGATAGGAAAAAAAGACAGCCACAGTATTATTGCTTTGCTTCAATGGAGAAGCAGTCCCTCAAATATGGAGGTCCTAGACAAAAAAAAATGTTAGGTATCTGAATCATCCCTAATTATGTAAGAGAAAAATGTGGAGAAAAATGGCCTGACAGGGAAATTCAGGGACCCAGCAGGATAACTCTCTATATGGAAACTCTTGGCAACATTGAAGAAAAACTCACACTTTTACATTGAAAATCAAAGAACACACCAACAAGACCAAGAGATCTCTCTATATAGTGAGAAAATATTGGGGAGGTGGTCAAGAGAGTGAATTGTTTATCCTTCTTTATACATAAATGGAGAAACATGAACTCAAATTTAATCAGTGTGTGGCTCTTCCTTATCCTACAGATTCCCATAGCCCAGAACCAAGAGTCACTCACATCCAGCTCCCAGTAATTTTTTCCAGAAGTTAAGACCTGATCTCCCCATGAAGCAAAAGAGTTTGATCTGTCAGAAGTCAAAGATTCATCTTCATTTTCTTGTCCAATCAGTCTCTCACATCATCACACAGCACTATATTAAGAGTGTTTCTTTCATTATTGAAGGAAATGTTCACTGAGAAAAAAGAGACTATTTCAGTCAAAAATTTGTTTTATTTTGTATGACATGAGAATCTATTAAGAGACTTATACTATTACTTCTGTTTTTTCTGTAGCCATGAGAATATGAGAACTTGAACCTCATCTCTTAGAATATGAGTGATGACAGAAATTAAAGTATTTGTACTTGACATATTTTGGCTAGACAAAGCCAACTTCATAATACAACAATAATGGAAGAATAATGGAACACTAATGTACTTATGAAACCTAATTTACTTCTAAGATTTAAAAAAAAGTTTAATCTTAGGTGAATAAATGAAAAAAAATTAAAACACCTCAAAACACATTAAATTTATAGAAAGAAATGTAGAGTCATTAACTCTTAAAAAGAAACAAAATTAATCAAGTAATATCATTGGTTAAACATCAACCCGTTTTTCAACAACTACTATAATCTTATACAAAATGAGAGCAAGCAGAGCCCACTAGAAGGCAAAACATAGAGTGTAGATTAAGAAACTTGTAACCTGGCATGGTGACCCCTGACTGTAAATCTCGTGACTTGAGTCGGGAGAATCACAAGTTCAAAGCCATCCCCAGCAATTTAGCAAGGCTCTGAACAACTTAGTGAGAACATGCCTTAAAATAAAAAATAAAAGGAACTGAGGATGTGGTTCATTGGTTAAGCTCCTATGCTTAAAAATTAGTACCAAAAAGAAAGAAAGAAAGAAAGAAAGAAAGAAAGAAAGAAAGAAAGAAAGAAAGAGAGAAAGAAATAAAGAAAGAAAAATTGTTTCTAGGTCAAATGTGGAAAATTCTGTTCAACAAACAGATGTCATTCATTAAACAGTGAAGAACATCACCCTGCATGGAGAAGGCAGCATTATTCATGAAGTATTCCCAAACCATGTGAACTGTCATCTTACACATAACCTTGCTAGTAAGAAAGTCTATTTGCATTATCTGCTTCACTAAATTAGGCCAGACACTTGGAAAGTAAGTTTGGGACATATCGAAATTCATACAATATTCTTCTGAGCTCCCAACAAAAATAAAAACTGTCTGCCAAAGAGTAACATCTGGGGTTTCTCATAGCATAACCCTATGACAGTGAAAATAGGCACAACATCCAATTTTCATCTGTTACATGTGCTAATTCTACAAATACATGTGCCCTCATTTGCTACTTCAAATAAAAGTATCAGAGCACCTGTTCAGGTCAGTTCCACTTCTAGCAAAGTTAAATGTCCTCCTTGGATTGAAGGAAATATTATTTTTGTTCTTTTTTATCAACAGGATTTGAATATTTAGTTTTGCAAAGAAATTTTCAATAAGAATTTTTTCTTAAATAATTATTTAATACTGACAATGGAAGGCCTCTTCAAAGTAATATAATTACCTATAAACAACTATGCTTTTTATTATTGATAATATAATACTTTTTTATGTGAACAAAGACAATTTGGGCAAATTCAGCTCTCTATTCTATATTTCCCAACTACTTGTTATTTGGCAGGTTTTATTTATTCTCAGGTTTCTATTTTCAGTATAATCCTATTTGAAATATTTTATTTTCCCTGAACTTAATGACATATATTGACAAATAGTTTAAATTTGCAGTGTACAAATTTGATCATTTTGTATATGTATCCATTGTGAAATAATCACCACAATCAAGCTAATAAACATGTCCATCACCTTACATATTTACCTCTTTTTTCCTGTCTTCTATACATTTTTCTTTCATTCTTCCAGGGTAATAACATCTAGGATCTTCCATCTTGGCAAACTGCAAGTGTATAATATAGTACTGTTGACTGTAGTCACTATGCTGTGTATTAGACTTTCAGAAATTATTTTTTCATAACTAAAATTTTACAATCTTAATTGATGTTTTCCTATTTTCACTTCACTATTCTTGTATACAGCAACTGCTATATACTTTCCCTTTTGTAAAGTTGACAATACTTAATTCCATATATAAATTAGATTGTACAGCATATGACTTTCTGTGTCTGTCTTGTTTTACTTAGAAAAATGTCCTCCAGGCTATGATGAATAAAAAAAATGTGGCATATATACACAATGAAATATTAGTCATCAATAAAAGAGAATAAAAACATGGCTTTTGCAGGTAAATGGGTAGAGTTAGAGAAGATAATGCTAAGTGAAGTTAGCCAATCCCCACCCCCCCTCCAAAAAAAGAAAATAAATGTTGAATATTTTCTTTGATATAAGGAGGCTGATTCACAGTGGGATAGGGTGGTGGGGCCTTGGAGGAATAGATGAACTCTAGATAAGGCAGAGGTGTGTGAGGAAAAGGGAGGGGGCATTAATGATGGTTGAATATGATAATCATTATTATCCAAAGTACATGTATGAAGACATGAATTTGTGTGAATATACTATTTATACAACTAGACATAAAAACCATGCTCTATAGAGGTAATAAGAATTGTAATGCATTCTGCTGTTATATATAAATAAATAAAGAAGAAAAACATAGAATCCCTTTATTATGAACCAAGTGATATTTCAGTGTGTATGTGTATGTGTGTGTATATATACCACATTTTTTAGTCCACACAATCACTGGCAGACATGAAGACACATAAATTGTTTCCATGTCTTTATTATTGTGAATAATAGTACCAAAAAAGTGAAAATGGAGATACCTCTTTAAGATCCAGATTTCATTTCCTTTGTATATATACCTGTAAATGGGATTGATGGATCATATATTGGTTTCATTTTTAATTTTGGAGGTATTTCCAAACTGTTTTCCATAATAATCACACTAATTTATTTTCTTATCAGTTGTTTGATTTTGCCCACACCCTTATGAAAAATTATCTCATATAACTATCCCTGTTAAATATGACATCCATAGAATAAAAAACAAAAGTGAAAATAGGACAAGTTGTATTACACCAAAACCAAAACTTTCTTGGGTGGTGGTGGAGGGGAAATATTACTTGGGATTAAACTCAGGGGCACTCCACTACTGAGCCATATTCCCATCCCTACTTTGTATTTTAATTAGAGACAGGGTCTAACTCAGTTGCTTAGCACCTTGGTTTTTGCTGAGGCTGGTTTGAACTTGCAATGCTGCTTCCTCAACCTCAGAAGTCACTGGGATTACAGGCATGAACCACAGCACCTGGCCAAAAAATCTTTATCTTGCAAAGAAGGTAATCATCACAGTGAAATGGCAACCTGTGGAATGAGAAAAATATTGTAAGTCATGTATCTGACAAAAGGGTCGTGTACAAAATATGCAAGAAAGTCATAATTCAGTGACAAAACCTATGAAAACAAATAACCTGACTAAAAAGTGGTCATTGACGATATGCATCATTGTTTGACTTAAAGACAGTTGTTCCCAATCTGTTATCTTTTTATGTGACAATAAGGAGAATGTTTCCTATCAGATTAAAATAAATTCCCACCCAACTGTCACTTCAAGATGAAATGTGATGAAACTAAGGAGTAATAAAATAATTTCTCCTTAAGACAAAAAAAAATAAGAATAAAAAGTAGTCAAAGGGCCTAATAGAATTTTTCTAAAGAAGACAAACAATAAATGTCCAATAGATGAATAAAATGGTGCTAAACATCATTAACAATAAAACAAATACAAATCAAAATTACAGTCTGATATCCTCTCCATCTTTTGAACTGTAGATGCCTCTCCAGACTCTCAGCCCTGACACCTCAACTTGGAGAATGTGCTAGACTTCACCTCAGATTTCACCCTACACTGTAGTTTGGAAAGTTTTTCAAATAAGATGGGTAACTACAGGGTTCACATGAATACTCATCTCTCTCACCTTCCTTGATCAAGGGCCAGTGTTTTGGAAAAATAAGAATGAAATTCTGTTATTTGCAGTAAAATGGATGGAACTGAAGGACATCATACTAAGCAAAAGAAGCCAGAAATAAAACAATGAGTATCATTTGTTATCTCAATATGTGGAATCTAAATAAATTAAATTAAATTAAAAGAAATAAAAATAAACCTAAAAGCAGGTTTCTAGGGATAAAAAATGGTGCCAAAGGGAGGGAGATAGGGAACAAAAATTATTAATACAAGCTGAATAGATGTACGGAAATACCAGAGTAATTCTCATTTATATATACAATTAATATGTCCTTAACATGTGTTAATAAAATAAATATAAATTAAGAAATAGTGTTTTCTACTGTGGATGTTCAGTCTCTGTACTTAATTTTTATCAAAGCAGGAACTTTCTGGTCATACTTTCAGAGGAAATTTTTAAAAAAGAGTCTATTTTTCACTAACAGCAGAGTACTTTAAGCTAATACATACCCTCCATCTTTCAAGCTATGGCCTATTGTTTTTCACATGAAAAATAGGGGAAGCCATGTTCATTCCAGGTATTTGGCCTCATGAATAAAGAACAGGAGTTTTTAGGGGTATTGACTACTTCACAGATTAGTCCTAGCTTTAATGGTCAAGTCTTAAATGATTAAGAATGAAAAAAAAACACAGGGTAACATTATTTCTACCTTCTCTTTGGTATTGATGCACAGGACATGCTGTGCTGTTCTGCCCTGTTTTATCACTTTCTCAATTCAGAAGGGGTCTTTATTTGATTAGTACATTTAGGTGCAGGAAATCAAGCCTCATTTCTCCTATTATTTTATTTTAACCTTCAGAACATGACCATACTCTTTTACTATTCATAATGAAATCTTTAGAAAGAGAGTCTCTCTGGTTCTGAGTCTTCACTACATGATTTATTAAGAAAATCCCAGGAGCAAATCTCCTGAAAAGTAAAGGAAATTATCAAGCACAACTTTCACAACTCTGTCTAATTTTTTGTTTGTTGCTCTATTTCATTTTATTTCTCTTCAATACATTAAAAGCTCATATAAATAGGGTAATAACATTCTTGACAGGAAGGATTGTGGAAAACCAAATTACATAAAAGGATAGAAAAATATTGAATCAAAATCTCACTTATTATATGGCTCTTCCAGAGTGTATTGCTACAGGATTTCAAAGTCTTCCAAAGGTTTCTGAGGCATTAAGACAAGAGGCAGTAGTTGGTAATAAAAAAGTTTTCCAAATTTTAGAATAGGGTCATATTTTTTTTAAAAAAATCATTTTAATGTCTGCTCTGAGTTTTTTTTTTCCATATTGAAAATAGATACGGACACTCAGGGAGAATAGTTAGTTTTTATAAAAGGCAATAAGAAAATTTCACATTTATCTATGATTATCAAAAGAGCATTTCAAAAATTCAGGAAAGAATACAGAAGCAGACAATGTTTGGAACCTAAGCAGGGATGGAGGGGAATGAGAGATCAGTATCCAAAACACTGTGCTGGTTTTCTTAGACATAGAAGTTCAGTTGCTACAGGAGTAAAAAGGAGCAGGAACAAAGAGATTGGTGTTCATCAAATTTCTCCTTTCCTCCCTTTTCTTTCCTATTCTTCCTGGAAATTGAATTGAGGCCAGGTAGCTAACTCTGGACATTGGAACACCAGTAGGTAGGATTTGATAAATTCTGGCTAAGGCATTGAAAAACCTGTGGGTAATTTTCCAATTTTGTCTTTTCATCCCTAAAGACAGAGGAACTCACTTATTTCATAATGTGGGATGTTCTGATTACATAGAAATCTGAGGGAATCTAAGGACCCAAGATCTCGCAGGACTTATGAAAAAAGTTTGGTATGTGGAAGAACAAACTTGTTGAACCCCTGATATTTTGGATATGTTTCTTGCCACAGAATAAATTAGTCCATTCTGATAAATACTATCCCCAAACCTAAAGAGATACAAGGTACAAAAAAAAAAATCAAGGAAGCAATGTGCATTGGAAATAAAACAAGGATAAAGCTAACAAAACTTGTGTATAAGATCAGGATTAAACTTAATTTTTCAAAACTTTGATGTAAGTTTAGAACATGTTTCATGTCTGCACTCTATATATTTTTAATAAATATATTAAAATGAGTTTCAAGGAACCTAAACTGAGGTTGGGAATTTTATGTAAGGTTAGCAATCAACAAAACTGTTATGAGTAATATTAAATTAATGTCTAATAATATATTAATAATGACAGCATATTTTTAAAACATGTAGTAAGAAAAGAAAATATAAATTTTATATTGACTTTTGGAGAAAATCTGCTTTGTTTTTCTAAAAGTTTAATCTGATACCCTTAAAATTATAAATATTAAGTATTGATTCTGGTGGAACTCACTTAAGTTGAACTTTTGCACAATTTATTTACATTTTTTCTTGCAAAAGATCTATAATGCTTCCAAACCTGCTGCCCTAGAAACACAGAATGAAGCCCTATTTTATTTTCTTTTATTAAAAATTGCAATATCATATAATACTAACCTTGTCAGATTTTATTTCTCTTTGAGAAAGAAAAGATTTGAATACTGGATATTTTAGGAAGCTCACTTTGTTTAAGAGTAGCAAAAAATGATTGTTTTTACTACATGTAATGCAGGAGTTATTGGGGGGGGGGGAATTACCCAGGGTTAAAACAACTAAAAGAAACAAAACTAGTTGAGTTTGTTTCCTATAACTATAAGTAGACCCACCAAGAAAACAAAGACTCAAATATTATTTGATCTTCTTTATCCCATATTCATCTGGGCATTCATCCTAGTTTCAAATGAGTCTTCCCTGAGTTCAGGGAAGTAGTAGTCCAGACCATAACATGTGTCTTTTACTTTCTCTTTTCCCACCCTGGTTCATTGAGAAAAGATTAATGGTCTCCATGAATCTTAAGGCAATCCTGTGTCTGATGCAGTTGGTGTAGGCAGGCAGCTTGAGGATTTTATTCCTAGTGCAAGAAGACATAGTCAAAAGTGCTTTGATCTTGGTGCCAGAGATTTGAAGAAACAGCAGTGACATCACTAGCCTGATACCTTGCTTTACAATGTCATTGTGATGTGACAGACAAATCTACCAAGCAGGTAGATACTAATTGTTCTATTTTTAACAAATTATGAAATGATACATAAGACTTTAGTTCATCCCAACTGCTTTCATTAGTCTACATATCATTACTCTGATACCTTTGCAACAGCAGACAGTTGTGGGTTTATTGAATTAAGTGAGCAAATAATCTGAAATAAAGCACTAAAAATGCTGTATCCAATTATTCTTTATTGCCAATCCACCCTGATCCTAGCTTAATCACCTAAATTCTTTTCTTTTCATCAGTTCTTTCCCAGAAGGCCACAGATTTCTTCAAACACAGAGAAACACATAAACCAAGACTACCAGGCTGACAGGCCTGCTGTACTTCTGTCTGGATTTATCAACCACAGTTTAGACAAAAAAAAATGTGGATCTGCTATGTTATACTTTAAAAGTAAGTACTTATATAATTAGTTTGCAGGTAGAGAGATATAAATTATCAGTATCCAATTTAAAAATTATGTGTATTAAAATCTTCTTGTCAACTTTTGTTTCTTCCTTAAAATAATTCCATGCAAAAAATAGTTTGTCTTTTTATACCTAGCATATTTTGCATTTGAATTGATTATTTTTGACCTCCTCCCTTTCCATGACAAAACTGTTTTATAATAACCATGGAATAATTAGCAGTGATTATTTTCTCTATTACTTACCATCAAAATAAACAACTTAAAGAGAACTTCCACTATTGAAAATTATATTCTAATACAGTAAGAGTTTTCCTATAAACTGAAAGTTTGCATCACCCCCCAAACTTTAAAGCCTTCCATTTGTATTTTTTTCTCTTTTAAATATAAAATACAAATACAATCTCTGAGTGCACGTATTGAATGACAGAATTGAAGTAAGTTGTTTTTTTTCCTGAAAAACATAACTGTTCATATTTTTTCTAAGTTTCTGATATGTAGAGTATATTATTATCATCAGTAGTCATTCTGCTGTTCAATAGCAAACCAGAATTTCTTGATATTCTCCTACTGTATTTTAGGACACATTGATAGGTCTTTCCTCATTTCTTTACACATTTTTTCTCCCCAGCCTCTGATAACCACCACTCTAACTCACAAATTCCATGACTCCATATCTGAGTGAGATCCTGTGGACTTGATTTGTCTATGTGGCCTATTTCACTTGATGTAATAAACCCAGTCTGAGTCCCTCTTAAAATTGGGAGCCATTTAGAAACAAAGACATAAAAAGCTAATTTTGGCTTTACTATAAATTACTGCTAAGAATGATTTCCAATTGAATTTGTGTTATTACAAATGACAGAATTTTATTCTTTATTATTAAATATTTTTAAATATGGTGTATACTTATCAAGTTTTCTTTATCCATTATGGACACTTAAATTGCTTCCATGTCTTGGCCATTGTAAATATTGCTGCAACAAGCTTGGGAATGCAGATACCTATTTTACTTCCTTTTGTTATCTACCCAGTGATTGGTAGACCATATGGTAATTCAATTTTTATCTTTTGAGTAAACTCCATACTATTTTCCACCAAATTGTACTAATTTACTCTCCTATGAATGGTGTGCAAGTGTTCACTTTTCTTCACACCCTCACCAAAACATGTTGTCTTCAGTCTTTTGATAATAGCCATTCTTACTAGGATAAGGTAATACTTCATTGTAATTCTGTGGTGCATTTCCTGGATAATTAAAGACATTGAGCATTTTATATTTTTTTGCCATTTTATGTCTTCTTTTGACAAATATCTATCTAACTAAGTGTCATTTGAATAAACTATGACTGTGTGTAGAGGGACATATTTTCTAATAGATGATGTTTAGAATTTCCCAGGCATAGCTATAATAAAAAGCAAACTGTCAAATTCTTTTTTTCCTAAAGAGAGAGAGAGAGAGAGAGAGAGAGAGAGAGAGAGAGAGAATTTTTTAATATTTATTTTTTAGTTTTTCGGTGGCCACAACACTTTATTATATTTTTATGTGGTGCTGAGGGTTGAACCCAGCACTCTGTGCATGCCAGGCGAGCATGATACCACCTGAGCTACATCCCCAGCCCCATTTTCAAATTCTTGAAAAACAAATATGAATCAACTTTTATATGTAAGAGTAGGCATTTATTTAAAATATTAGGAAGTTGTATAAAGGTAAATCGCCTTTAAAAGAGATTGAAACTAATACTTAATAACATGCAGAGCTTTTCACAATATTTTATATAGTTGATCACCTGTCAAAATATTTTAGCAGCATGAGTTCTGAGAATATTAATGAACTTTTATTGATGCTTCTGACAACCAAAGTGGAAAATAGGTGTGTGGGAAGTAGGCTGTATAATGTAGAGGCTGTAGAATTGAGTCAGAGGAAAATTATATTAGTTTCACTTATTTCCAGAAGGAATGACCTGTCTCTAAATCTGTAATGACTGTCCTTTTTATCACATGAATAGGTTATGCTTTTCTAAATTTCTTGGTAATTTTTCCATCCCCACTGTGGAGGAATGGGGTTAAAATTAAGAGGTGAAGGTACTAAAGAAAAAAACTAAACAGGAATCCAGTTTAGGATTTTTCTAAAATGGTTCTATTATGCACATAGAAGCAAGGGTTGCTTATGGACAGGGAATTGACAAGATTAACAGGCAAAAACGTGAGCTGCCACCTAATGTTTAAAGTTCTCTGCCTATGTTTATCCCGTATCTAAAATGATTTTACCAAGGCTAATCATATTAACATAAATATGGTTTGAACCCAATCAGTGATTTAAGATCTACACAGCCAATGACATGTTCATCTCATGAATCACTTAACTCAGCCTGTGATTTTAGAAAACCTGCCCAATTATTGTTTCACATAGGAAAAAAATCTAATAGCTAAATCTCAGGACACTTGTAACTTCCAGAGGACAACTGTGCACTCACACATGTTGTGTTACAGGGCAAAGAAACCATCTTGGGAACATTTTCATTCCCTGTGCCAACTGGTACAAAATAAGTTTCGTCTTTGAAGAGTCATATTCATAAACATTTTTAAATTTAAAAAAATAAAATAAAATCAGAAATTTTATCCTGTCCTTTACATGATTAAAAATTTCAACAATTATGCATTTTCCATTTTAAGAATTCTCTTCTATCCACTAGTTTGATGCTAGTAGAAAATTCAAATTCAATATCTTGATAGAATTATTGTTGTACTACCAGAAATATCATGATTCAATGAAGAAATTTCAAAATAGATTATTATGATAAGCCTATAGAATCTATATCAGTCCATATGAATTTAACTAGGGAGTAAAACACTTCACATTTATCCAAGTATTTTATGTTTTCTTTAAAAAAATTATGAATTTTACATTTGAGAAATATTATTATCAATATTTTGAAAAAATGTCATTAAAATAGAGATTTATAAGCTGGGAACTGTGGTTATGTCATCATCTCGGCAGCTCAGGAGGCTGAGACAGGAGAATCTCAAGTTCAAAGGCAGCCTCAGCAATGATGGGGAACTAAGCAACTCAGTGAGACCCTGTATCTAAATAAAATTAAAAATAGAGATGGGGATGTAACTCAGAGGCTGAATGCCCCTGGATTCAATCCCTGGTACCAAAGAGGGAAGGAGGGGGGGGGGAGAGAGAGAGAGAGAGAGAGAGAGAGAGAGAGAGAGAGAGAGAGACATATAAAATGTTACTAGATACATCACTAATTACTCTTATTGTTTATAAACAATTCTTACTGAAAATTTTGCATTATTACCATTGTGGATTTGCAAATGAACTGGTTCCAGTTGGGTCAATTACAAATAATGCTGAGAGAAAAAACACTTGTATATGTATCCTAATATATAATATTATCAATACTTGATTTAATCCATATGGTGTTTTTACACCTACTGATATGCACACTTAAGTTAATTATTTTCCATTTAAATTTGTCTACAAATATATGTATCATAATAATAGTATGTATACAAGTAAACATGTTAATGCAATGTCATATATTTTACATGTATCACACATAAAAACACTTATACATATACTAGTTATAATTACTAGTTTAAATAAGGTTAATGCCTATATATTTGTTAGGGATAGTATTAAGGTTTTGAGATAAATAGGATTATCTCATTTACTTTTTTAATAATTCCATGCCATAGGCACTTATTTTCATTTAAAAAAAAAGGAACTTTTATTACTTTCTTAATTACTTATGTGAGCTTACCTTCTTCTTTCTTTCTCTCCCATTCCACATCCTCATTTCCTAACCCTGATCCAGAGTCAGGTCCTGAAATTATCTAGACATTCTATGGCTTCAGGGTCTTTGAACACTTATTATGCTATTTCAAAATTGAATAATCTGGAACAAAATCTAGCTCACAAATGTCTCTTATTGAGTTGATATGTTTATAATTTCATCATTTTAAAAGATATTCTTATTGATATTCATTAAAAACATTGTTTTTAAAATGTTTATAAAGGTGATCTCAAGATTGCCTCCTTACAGTAAGAGAAAGGCCCTTTAACTTTACAAAAATGATGACAAATAAGAAATCTCAAACAGTATATAATTATGATATGTAAATAGGATTTGAGTCTCTAGCTGTTGTTTGGTGTTGAGCTTCTAAGCTTCAAAGTCAAATTTAACTTTTCTATCTATGAGGTTTCTAATGCTGTATATTATAAAACTGATAATAGCATTGACAAAACCAATTATTGATATGATTTTCACATACAAAAATAAAATATTTCTATAAATATACACATAATGATTAATAGAAATAAATTTTCTAAAATTTGATTTAATATATTACCATATCTACACCATTTTAGACAAAGTTATCCTTTATATAATTCATGTATTATTTTTACAACAACTGGACAGGGAAGAAAACCCTTGAAAAAACTGTACAAGTTTTTTTGTGTGCAGTGTCTCAATGTTGCCTTGAGGGTAACTTGAAAAAATAAGTTGCGTTGATCAATGACTTGATTAGAAATAGTCTCATGGCTTTTTGGTCTTTTCCTCTTGTGACTCACTTTTATGCCTGCACAGTCAACAGAGTTTAGCAGCAGGGTTTGGCTTGTGCAGAATAGTTTATTCGTTTTGAGATTCCATCTAAAATAGTAAAACATGAGAGCCTACCAGCTGTTTGTTTCTCTTAAGGCTGTTCATCTCATCCTATATAAAATTATTTTATTGTTTAAATATTTCACATTCATCTCTAATGCTGTATAAATTAAATTAAATGCTGTATAAATATAATTAAAATAGAAATTTTTATTTTGAATCCAAGAATCAACTGAATCAGGTCATTCAATCCTAATCAGAAATACATTTAAAAATACAAGAACATCCATATGTTTAAAATTTTGGCAGAATAAGTCAGTCTTTTTAATGACACTATTGGCAATATGAAAGAATTTTAACTATTGAAGTTTTAGTTTTCATAACAATATAATAAAAAGCTAAATGAAATACAAAAGTGTCCATCCCCTTCAGAACTGTACTTAATACAATTACTCGGAAAAGTGAAAATCTTGTTAAAACAATGTTGCTGAGAAAAAAAATGAGAAATGCTCTCTGGGAATTATTACTAGAGATCTACAGTAAATCAGAATAAACAAAACTAAGCTTATAATTTACAGCCAGAATAAAATTTTAATTTTTTCTTTATATTCTGTTTCTTACTACTAGTTTTGCATCTAACTTTACTCTGAGAATGACTGAAGAATGTTAAGAAAAATATGACAGCCTAATGCCTTATGATAAAAAAGTAGTTAGTTGATAGCATGACTGTAAATAATCACTTTGGCAAGATGACACTTTGATGAAGATATTGCTCAATGAGACATTGAAGTTCTCATGCCTTGGACATTATGAAAATTGACAGAATAACATTGTTTTCAATACCATTTGCCTTTGAATGCCTTTATATGCTGTTTGATGGAGTTTAAAACAAACAATGTAGAGTAGCTGGAGGCCGTGATAACTTTGTGGGATTCAAGATTCATGCTGATAGTGCCTGGGTCTGTGGCCAGGAATGGTAGCAAAGACTCCAAATAGTAGTAAACACAGAGGGGGTCAAGATGCTTCCAGAGGCTTGGAACCAGTCAGAATGTTCTAGGGTGTCACCATCTGGATCAGTTGTGAAAGGTTGCCAGCCCCTTGAGTTGGAGCACTGACATGTATCAGCATATTTACCTGTCTTCTCTGATTGCTAACAGATTTGTTCAAATACAACATTTTATTAAATTATAGTGCTGATAAAACTGTTGTTACAAAAACAACTCCCAAAATAGCATGTTTCATTGTACTGGAAATTAACCATCATTCAGACAGGAAGACAAAGCCCTTGTAAAATTTAATGGAACTATTGTACCCTCTTATAATCATGAAAATATTTACTATCAATACAAATTATGTCTTTCTTAGAGAAAACTTGCAAAAAAATCTCACCTTTCTATAACATTTTCCATTCTATTTAGACACTACTTATAACACTAAATTAATGTGGTAATAATATCCCATTACATAAATTTTTAGAATATTTTGCAGAAAGTTCACCATCAGCATTACTAAAAAAAAAGTTCTGTTTTGTGTTTTTTTTTAATTTTACAGATGACTCAGTTTGAATGTTTGACAATTACAGTGAAATATTATTAAAATAAAATGTCTCATTTTCTCATAAAGAATAGATAAGAAATATCCTAAAATTATAACATTCAAGGGATTCATATTCAAGAAGTGAAGCTGAACTCAAAAAGGAGATTATGCTAAAGAAACTATAAGAAATGTTACTTTTGTGGGATTTTAAAAGATACCCTCTAATTTTCTTTTCTTAATTAAAAAAATGATGTTGGAATTATGAAGTGTGTGAACAATTAGAGTAATGAATTCATAATGTTTTTCCATTGCTCAATATTAAAGTCAAAATTGATATTGAAGGTGTGGCTCGGTACAGCAGTGGCTGGAGCACATCAGCCCCAGTTGAGGAGCACAGTAGGGTAGTTCTATGCGAGAAGCCCTGGGGGCAAACTCTTTGATTCTACAATAGCTGATGAGGGAACATGGACTTTGGAGGATAGAAAAATGGTTCCTTGCAGGCGCGGGGGGTGGCTCTGCCGCTCTTCAGGTTGCTGGGCCTGTTCTGCTGGTGGGTCACAGGTCCGCCTACCTTGCAGGCGCGAGGAGGCTCTGCCCCTCCCCCAAACGGGGCGATGTGTCTGGCGGGCCGCTGGGCCTGTTCTGTTGATGGGTCGCAGTTCCGCCTAACTTGCAGGCGCAGGGGGCAGCTGCGCCCCTCTGCCCACTGCTGGGTCTGACCTGCCAGTGGGTCGCAGTTCCGCCTAACTTGCAGGCGCGTGGGGCAGCTTAAAGAAAGGTGAGATTTTTTGCAAGTTTTCTCTAAGAAAGACATAATTTGTATTGATAGTAAATATTTTCATAATCATAAGAGGCTACAATAGTTCCATTAGGTTTTACAAGGGCTTTGTCTTCCTGTCTGAATGATGGTTAATTTCCAGTACAATAAAACATGCTATTTTGAGAGTTGTTTCTTTCCATTGGAGATAAAAATATTTGTAGAATGCAGAATCATTAACAAATTCCCTACGTATTCATATAAAGTATACAATTACTGAAAATGATTTTATTAAGATTATTTAATACTACAAATTTAACTCAGGGTAGTTTAGTTATCTCTTTTAATTTGACAATTCCTAAGCAGTCTTACAATTGTACTGAGCTAATTTAAAAATATAGAACACAACATAAAATCTGTTGTCTCTTTACAACATAAAGGAACAGAGCTCTATGATTTTCTGTGGGCCTTCTGAAAAACATAAAATATTCTTTTAGGTTAAAGAAATATTTATTCTAAGTTTTATTTGTCCTAAATTGAGGGTCTAATATTAGGGCATCTGTTTTTAAACATAATATTTAATGTTAAATATTAGAATATTTAAGAAATTATTTGGCCATTGGATTAAGATAGGATCCTAAAAACTTGAGCACTGCGATTTTAAGGAAGCTTAGTTCTTCCTTTTGTAAAAAAAACTTAGTTCTATTTTTAATAAAGAAGGATATGATGAAGTTATTTCAAAGAAAATAAAACTATTTTGGTAATCCACAGATTTTCTCATATATGCACAGATTGCACAAAAGGTAAAAAATGACTGTTTATCATTTAAGAGTGAGAAAGCAAAATTCCAAATATTTGGCATGCTTCATAGCATTTTTAGAATAACTACTTCAAACTAAGCCAACTCTGGAAAAAAATATTTACACAACCCTTTGTGTCTTTACAGATCCAGTACTTGAAGACTATAGAATTCAAGGCAAGTAAAAACCTCCTTTCCATAATATTGTGAACATTTCAATGAGCTTGCTTTTCATGATCCTCTTTCACATTATAGATATAGGTGCTACAAGACTATCTTATTTGAATATTGATGAAAGTAAAAACACACTAAATAGTTAAGCTTCTCTATTAACTTTTCTTCCAGTATTAACTCAATGATGTGTATTAAATATAGCATTCAGCTGAAAGAAATGATATCACTTTAAGAGGTTCCTTGGTGATGAATCATTGAGAAATATCTGTCATACATGAGCATCTTAACAGACTCAACAGTTTTGAATTTATATAACACAATTTTTATTGACACATGTATTTCTTTTATATTTTTAAAAATGAACAACATAACCTTAAAATGACTCAAAGGTAAATCCCTTGAAAACAGAAAAATATGCCAAGTATACCAATTTAAAATAGTAATCAATTTGTTAGCATTTCATATCATTGAAAAATTAAGCAAATATCTAAGAAATATCAACATATTTTTGTTTAACACTTACTCGAGGTTTTGGGTTACATAAAAATCTTAGAAATATTGTTTGAGCTAAAACACTAAAAATGTAATCACTACTGTAAACATATTTATCAGAATATTCACTCTGATAAATTTTGGTGAAGACTTTGTACATCTTTTCAAAATGATTGTTCGATGAATAATCATTGTTTACCTTTTGTGAACATGAATGAGTAAGTAACCCACGTTTTTTAGTAAACCTACATAAGACATTTTAAAAATTCAAATTAAGTAGCAAAATGTATAACAAAATAAACTTTATTTTTATAAAAATAAAATGTACTCTAGTGCCATATTAAAAGTGGTGAAGCAGAGAAAAGATAGGAAGCAGCTTTTTAAAAACTTCCTTAAAACCGACATTAACGATTATCATTTTTCCAAAGATCCATTTTAATAAAGTGAATCAGAAATCATTAAGTGTTTCTAAGAGAGAAATTTCTCTTTGAATGGTCTTCGCCTAACAAAGGGTACAAAATGGCCAACCATGAGACTCAAGTTTTTATTTGTTTTCACCATTGCAAAGTAAATATTCAGTCTACATGAAGCAAAAAAAAACAGAAATGAAATTATCAATTGAAAGACCAAAACAGGAACCTGGAGAGACCCACAATTAGCAGAATTGAAGTTCCATTGTTTTGTCTTGTGCCCAATCTTGGGTGCATGCACTTCTTCAGAATGGCAGTTTAGTGGGCCCCATTAGTTTGATTCACCTGAGTATCTCAGTAGATGACCAAAAACATTTAAACTCTTCTAGACTTTATATATATCTGCAAAGTAAATGTAAAAATTAATGCTTCAAATATTTTTATTTCATTTGTTAATTAATCAGGGAACAAGTAGGTATTAAAAGTTGTGCAAAAAGCAGTTAAGAAGTTAAAGAGCAGGAGAGAAAAGAGGGTTGGGAATGAGAAGGAGAAGAAATGTGGAGACGAAAGAGGAGAAGAGGAGAATAAAGGAGAGAAAGAGGAACAGAAGTACAGATAGAGTCATAAAATTTAATTATTGATTTTTAGAATAATGTAGGCATGAACACTTTATAATCCCCATAATTTTTTTTATTACTCTTACAGTCTATGATCAGTATAATAGGTTTTAAAAACAAGACAGCTGAGTGGCCTGCCTTTTTCTATGTCATCAGTATGCTAAAGACCAGACATCCCCAATTTGAAGAGTACACATTCATAGAGGAGATAGTTATTCCATCAGCAAATCAGTGGAGACAAATTAGTGTCACATGGTACAATGGAACATCTACCACACAACTACTTTAAAAATTGTTCTTTTCTTGAAGTTTACTTATATTTAGAAGGGAATAAGGGCAAAGTTCCTTGGAGACTGTTTAATGGAAATCCATCAAAGTATCCATTTATTTAACAATTCATTTGCTCAATGATTTGAGAGGAAGATCTTGGTGTTTTGGTCAAAGAAGGCATCTGGCCAAGTGTAAAATGGAAGACAACCAAAAACAAAAAGAAAACATAGAATTAGATTCTGAAAGCTGGGTGGAACTTTACAGAACACCTGATCCAAATTTTCAATTACTGTTGAAAAATTTCAGGACAAAAGAATAAAAACCTTTTCCAAACTTGCAAAGTTCATTGTAAAATCAATAATTATAATAGTAACAACAACACAAGTGACATTGGGGCCACATTGACCTTTTATTTTTTTTCAAATAATTATGTTCAATTAATATCACTATTAAAGAACAATGGGTAAGAGGTACATTTGGGGAAATGCTTCTCTCGGACAGAGTTCTCAGTTATAGCTTACCATGAGTCTGTGGAGAGGAGAATAACTGAGAAGGACAAGTTTTTTTTTTTTTATATGAAAGCATCCAGTGGAAGTAAATTCCAGCAACCAATCAAGTGATAGCAGGTGCACTGCTGATGTTTAGTCTGGCCATCCTGCCCTGGCAGAAGCAGTCAAAACAGGAGATAGAAATTAGTTGACAATATGAGTTTAATTACAACTAATAATGTGAGTATAACCTAACAGCTATTGAGGTTCTATGTTAGCACATGTTCTCTATGTACTTAATCTTATGCATTCTTCACAATGACTGTGAGATCGATATTGTTATCATCCCTAATTTGCAGAAGAAAAAAACTGGGGCTTAGAAATAAAAAGTATTGAATTAAACTATTTTGGCTGGCAATTTTTTGAATTGCTAATTCCCCTGATATGCTAACAAAGACAAACTCAATCCTAGAGCTATAGCATAATGGAAAATGCTCACTGTTTTACTCATCCAAGAGTAAACCTGAAGGGATGCCAGACCAACTACCAGGAATACATTGTCCAGGATTCATTCTTTTCTTGTTATTAGTTTCATGTGTAGTCATTCTACATGTGTTGGTATTCTTGGTATACCAGGGATTTCTGAGAAATGAAGTTCCTTTGTTAAAAGAAGCTCCATATGCCTGATCCATCTCAACTATATCTTTATTTATGCAAGCTTTTAGCAAGCTCCCATTGGTGTAATAGTTGGTCTCACTAGATAATTAATGAATGCATTGTTTTCTTTAAATTTTATTTTGGAAAGAAAAGTTATTTGGTGTGTGTATCATATATAATCAAGTTCTTGAAATTTTTTGGGTTTCTGAGCCACAGAGCCTGAGCTTTATAACCTGATTTGGAATATAGATCTACAATGAAACTACCTGAATCACAGGCTTAAATGTAAAATTGAAGGAGGTAGAGGCTGATCTGGTGAATTCATTTCTATTTCAGCACAGGAAAATTATGCATCCAAGAGTTTAAGTAAGCATCAATTTTCTTCAATCACTTAGAAGTTCTTCCATGATCAATTTAGGGAAGTTTTTCAGTTATTTATAAGCAAGTAAGACTTTACAGATATGAACAGTGAAGTTCTCTTGATTATTCACCACAGTTCTGCTTTTGTTTCCCATTTGGAAATAGAAATCACATCTAAGATTTGAAGAAGTTCAATATGAGAGTAATACATTTCTACACTGTTGCTTTTGTTCCTATCTGTGGTGGCCATTGAAAGGATGGCAATCTCACATTCCTGTTCTTTCCCAAACACCTGAAATCAAATGTGATGGTTGCTTTAAGTTTGGAGAAGAATGGGAGAAGAGTACATCAACTTTTTGTTAGATCCTTTCATTCGCCCAGCAAAACACACTTCCATCTCTAAATGATACACCATGTGGCTTGTATTTTATCAATGGGAAATATTTTATCTGTCTTCCTTTCTTCAGCAAAGATTTCCTGATCTTTTGCCTTATGAAAGGCACTATGTAATGGTATTGGCTTTAGTACTAGTTTTCTCCAGATGTACTGTTGTTCTCAGAACAGCTTCACTGTAGGCTTAGCTAAGGACTATCTTGCTCTTTTTGTGTTGGGATTTAACCATGCTACTTCTTCAAATTTAGGATTTAACCATGCTACTTCTTCAAACCAACTTCTTCAAATCTTAACCATGTTACTTACCATATCTTTATTTGGAAAGATCAGAACATTAGATATCTTTGAGAGTGAGTTTTCTGCCTATACTAATCTCTGATCAATTGCTTTTTAGTAATGTATATATCTAATTGTTTTCTGTTTTGTTTTGTCAATAATTCACCTTCTCTTTTTTAAAATTTGATACCGAAAAGTTGTATATACTAATGGTGTACTATGTGAGGTTTTGATGAATATATATGGAGTATATTAAATCAAGTTAGACAGCTGTATATCTTTAAACATTTATCATTTTTTTGGGTGAAAATTTTCATAAAATTTTTTCCAGCTCTTTGAAATATATGTTTTTATCTAGAGTAAACCAGATCTCCTTGTTCCTATCTAAGTGTAACACGGTACCCAGGATCAACCTTTTTCCAGACCCCAGTTCCTCTCCTGGGTAAGGGTGGAAGGGGTCTTCTGAGATGGCTCCTGCCCACCTGTGTCTTGCCCCCAAAGCTGGGAAAACTCTTGGAGCCATGCATTCCCGATGTGTACACTGCTGTTTGTCCTCATTCCATAAACATGTGCACGCGCCTGCATAAGTACACGCACTGAGCCCAGGTGCCTCGGGAGGTGGTAGTGATGACACTGATGTCACCAGCTAGCCCCTATTGGGATTTGCTTTGTATCAGACATTCTTCAAACTCTGGTGCTGGAAGGAACTCATTTAATCGGAACAACTGTGAAGGAGAGATTTAAGAAAAATTCCAGATAAGAAACAGAGGCGCAGGAGGTGACATGACTTTTCCAAGGTCACAAGCAAGGTCGTACTGAGCCAGGTTTGGTCCCAGGCCGCTGCCAACAGCCTCTTGCTCCTCTCACGCGCTCTGAAGCTCCTCACCCAAGGGAGTGACAGACAGCCTGCATGTCCCCAGTCACTATGGACAATCAAGGAGGCCTCCCTGGAAGAGGAGGGGCTTTGGCTTGGTCCTGAAGTGAGTGGTGTGCTGAGGGAAGAAGAGCAGGAGCCATGTCTGCGCTCTCAGGTCTAGTACACCTGTCCCTGCCCTGGGGGTGGACACGGGGCTGGCTTGTCCGCTTCAGTTTTATGTGCACAGAGCTGTGAGATGGAGAGAGAGTTTGTCCCCCTGCCCAGGTGGGGAGACTCAGTGAGGCCCTCAGTGCCTACATGACTGGCCCCCTCTCCTGACAGGCCAGAGGCAGAGCTGAAAACCAGTCCTCCCCTCCAGAGCCCGGCCCACTCCTGAGGCCACCGGCCCGCTCCCCGAGATGGTTCCACTTCCGGGACCCTCAACGGGGGACCTGGGGGACCTCAGATCAGGGGCCAGCTTTCAGGGTCCTGGGTCTGCTCCCGTTCAGATGGACATGTTGGACAGGTAGCCTCCTAGAGGAGACTCCTCCTGCTCCAGGGAACCTGCAGCCCGGGACCCCACCAACCTGTTCAATCCACTCTCAGAGACTCTGGGGTCCGCTGCGCCTCCCTCTGGCCCCTCCCAGGCCCCAGACCACAGCGCTGTTGGGGTTCGCCCTTCTGCGCTGGGCAGCAGGCCCCTTCTCGGCCTGGACAGCCTGGGCCCCTGAGGCCAGTGGCAGCTTGCCTCCCAGGAGCCCACCACCCTCGTCCTGCCCAGAGCCTCTTGCCCTGGCCTTGCCCCCCTCAAGCTCCTGGGGAATCAGAGTCCTCAACTGTGTTCCTTTAAACTGATTATCAGTCTCCCCTTTATGAAAATTAACACTGGACGGGAATACCTTGAAAAATAGATCAAGGGCAGGCAAATGGCTGTTTGAGATCAATGCCCAGCACACACGGGTCTGGGGCGGACTCCATCAGATTCCTTCTCCAAACCTGGACCGCAGAGGCTAAGAATAGCGGACGGCGGGGGCGCCCAGCAGAGCGGCAGCTTCTTTGAGTAATCATGTCCCCTGTGGCCGCCCCGGGGAGACAGGTTGGGGAGTCTCCCTGCCCGGCGCCCCTCCTGCACCCCTCTTCTCCTTCCGCCCTCTCTCCTCCAGGTATTGCCACTTAATTTTGTTTAGAAATTTGAAAAGTAAGTAAAAGTGCGGTCTGATGATAGACTTTATTTATAAGTTTGATTTAGGTTTCTCTCTGTTCTTATATCAAAGATAAAGTGGAAGTGGGAGTATCATGTTCAGGTAATGAGATTTTATATTAAAAAGAATAAATTAAGCTCATAAAAGCATAGGTGGAAGGGCGGGGAGGGGCCGACATGCTCACAGAGGGAATCAATGCATTTATGGAACAAGTCTGCTCCATGATTAGGAGTCTAGGTTTGGGCTTGAACTTTTAAGTCAAGGGCGACCTTTTTCTACTTACTCTTTTGAAAATTGTCCCCCTAGTTCCTCAAGGATGAGATCCCAGGGTCCCAGGAACCAGAAACAACTCTTTAGTCCTTCTGGTTACCGCCTATTAGCTGTGTGACTGTGGGAAAGCCGCTTAACCTCTCTGATCCTTCTTTTTCTCTTCTCTCAAATGAAGATCACACCAGTTATCATCACCCAGAGTTCTTGTAGAAATCACATGAGATGTGCCCGTGAAAAATACAGTCAGCGGATGTTGAAAAATACAATCACCGTGACTTTTTGAGTAGCAGTTTTCTTATCTGACAAATGGCCGAGCTATCACAGTGTGTAATGAAATAGGGAAGTAGAGATCTCAGTTCCAAAAAACCCTCCTATAACTATTATATTTGTATAGCAATTACTGCTCATTCCTGCCGGGCCCTGGGAAGAATTTCCCTCTGCCTGTCCAGGGGGCCCTTACCCCAAGTCAGAGGCTGGGGAAACAGAAATTCCAACCTTCCTCTGCCTCTCCTGGCTCCCCCCCACCTTCCTTCCTTGAGAGCAATAAAACAAAATACAAAGAACAGGAATCAAATAAAGACTCTGAAACCGAGCCGTCTGTGGTCATTTTAAAACAGATCCTTTTTAAAAAGCTGGGTGACATTTTCCTTTAACGCCTGATTTTTTTTAAATGCCGGCTGCATTTTTTAAGCACCCGGCCAGCTTGTAACTGGCCTAGGCAGTACAGGAGCTGCGCCGACGGTTCCATTTGATCATTAATTTATCACAATTCTAGCAGTTTGTCTGACAGGTGATAGTACTTTCATCTAATGAGCCCACAGCCAGGGTGGGGGGCACAGCGCCCAGTCTGGCCAGCCTGCAGGGTGAGGTCCGTGCATGCACTCTCCTGGCCTGCTTTCATTCTAGAAAACATGGAAGGCCCAGCCACGGGCTGCCCACTGAGGCTGGAGGCCTGGAAGGCTCAGGGGGTCAAGGTCAAGGTCAAGAGGAAACTGGATGGCACTCCAGCCTGGGCCAGCCAAGGGCCAGTCAGGATGGGCTGGGTCAGGCTGCAGTAACAAATAAACCCCTTTCCCAATTTCAGAGGCTTCCAACAGCAAAGTTCACTCTGTACTCATGTGGCCTGTCCTCGGTGGGTCCGGGCAGGGTTGCCTCCCCAGGGGTGTCAAGCACCGAAACCACACACAGTCTCTAAAGTATCTCTTGCTCGATTTCACATCTTATTGGCCAAAGCCACTCACATGGCCAAGTTCAAGTGCACAAAGAAGTATGATCCTACCGTGGGCCTCAAATAAGAAAACCAAGTGCCCATCAGCACCCTGCAGGCCATTGTCGCTGTACATTCTGCTTAGAAGACCCTCTTCGCCTGCCCCATGTGACCCGGCTCCCCATCAATCCTTGCTCCTTTCTCAGCCACTACCTGCCCCAGGCTTCCACCATCGCTAAACCCGATGACCCCCCCTCTCCCTCGAAGTGCTCTCCTAGGGCCTGTCCTGGGCTCTGGGCATGAGCAGGCCTTGTGCTTAGGGTCACTTTCTGGAAAGTTCCTAACAGACAGAGCCAGCAGTGTCCCTGGACACCCTGAATCTAGGCAGGGACTCGGGTGCTGGCCCCGTTTCCCACTTGCAGGTGTGCTGCCATCCTCTCCTCTGCCCACCACACACGTGGGGTAGACCAGGTGCCCCAGGACCCCCAGGACTTGTGCCCGTGGGGTCACCCTCCGGGGCCCTCAGCCTAACCACAGTTCCCAGGGGACAACCGGCAGCAGATCACGGATGCGAGTGTGACGTGTCTTTCACGGGGTCCAGTGAATTCAGGCCACTGACCGGTGCCCATTCATTGATCTGGGGAGACTTCATCTTTTCTTTCTGGGCACCAGGATTGGGCACATGAGTGCCTGCCCACCAAGCCACATTCCCCGGCTGTTTTACGTATTTATCTTTTTTTATGTTGAGACAGAGTCTTGTTGAGTTGCTTAGTGCCTCGCTAAGTTGCCGAGGCTGGCTTTGAACTTGCCATCCTCCTGCCTCAGCCTCCCAAGCCACTGGGATCACAGGTGTTCAGAAGGTACCAAGCCACCATCCTTGTCCCCACCTCCTGCTGTCCCCAGGACATTGGCACTTTCTATTCCCTCTGCCTGGAACATTGCATTTCCTCCAATGCGAGCATGCATTCTGCGTGCTTGCCCTTGGGCTTTCCGCTAGAAAGTTTTTGTAAAGACAAAGGCACTTTCTGGACCATCCACTGTAGCACCGCCCAGCCCTCACCTCCCCATCGTCTTTGGAGTCATATTTAACATCTCACCTTTTCTTACTTATCAGTGCTGTTTATCACACAGAGTGTGTTTCCTTCCACTAGAATATTCCTGAGCTAGACACCAGGCATTGAGAACGTTGGGGACACAAGAAAAACCAACTTGGGCCGGTTTTTGGCTAGCTTTGTTCCTCTTGTGTCCCCCACCTTCACCTCGCCTGACATCTATCTCAGTAAATCGGTCATCAGTGAATCCATGCAGAGCCTAACATTGGTGGGAACTTTTCTGCAGCTTGGTACCTTGGTGGATTATTTTCAGAATTTCATTCTGAGAAGAAGTATGTCTTTCTTGAACGTCGGATAAGAGTAGATTTTCTCCAAACAGGTCATTGTCCAGATTGCGTAACTCCAAAATAAATAAATTTAGCTCCAAGCTTCCTGGGATGCAAGGTAAAAAGGGTCAGATGAACCACAGAAACTATGTCGGTCCTGTGGCTGGTGTCTTTTTGCATCTTCCTCCTCTTCCCTCCGTGGTCTTTGATTTTCCATGTCTATTTTCACAACATCTGATTACAAGATGTCTCAAATCCTTTTTGGAAGCAGGCAGAGTATAAATAGCTGGGAACACAAACAACTCCTGCATGTGTGTAATGCTTATTTTACAAACATGCAATACAAGTGCTGGGCAGGTGGGGTGGCTTGTCTGAGGTCACATGGCCTGGGCAAGAACCTGCCCCTTGAATTCCAGGACAGCTCACCCTCCTCTGAATTAGAGCAGAAGGACCAAGTCCTGTGTTTTGAGTTTTTCCAAAAATCCCTCACAGAGTGCTGGGATGTCACAGCATCAGTCCAAATGAAGTCCAAAGGCACAAACTCCTGTCCCAGGGTCATCCTGCTAGTTAGGAGCTCAAACACACCAGGGTCCTCGCAGTACCCAAGGGCCCCAGAAAGAGGAGCTGGGGGTCTCTGGTGTTGATCAGAAGGCACCGTCTTTACCTCAGTGGCTGGGCGGCTTCCTGGGGCCCGAGGGCTGCCCGATTTGTCTCTCGGGACAGGAACACGGGGCCGCATCCAGTGATCTGCTCAGTGGCCATAAGCAGTTTCCAAGGAGATGGTCGCAGAACAGGTAGACGCCAAGGAGGGGGCAGGAAGGGGCCTCCATCTCGCCTCACTGGACAGACCCACAGCCACTCGCACGGATCTTTCTACTGGAAGAAGGAAATAGGATCTGAAATGTCTCCAGCTCCTCCATCGGGCCAGAGAGGGAGAGGAAGCAGCCCAATTTGAAGGCAGAGGGATCAGAGCTGGGGACGTGGTGTTGTCAATAATATAAAAATAACCCCTGACCACCCCTGATCGCTTGCTGCGCTCCAGGCCCTGGACTGGACACGCCCTCCACGTGTCCCCTTGTTTGATTTCCTCTCCTCGGAAGGCCGAGCTGTTCCACCTTGTACGGGGGAAACTGAGGCTGGGGAGCTTGGGAGGACTGGAGGATCTATCTGCTGTGTCCTGGGAGAGTTCTAGTCTTTTCCATAGGTCAGCTCACATCCTCCTCACCAGAGTCCCCTCGTCAGCTCCATTCACAAGCGAGGAGTCCCAGGTGGCGGCCGCTGAATGACCTGTCCACACTCACACAGGGGCTCTGGTTTTGAACCTAGACCCCCCACGTCGGAGCCCACTCCTCAGCCTCGGTTCCCACCCTGGCTTACCCAGGAGCCCCCTCAGGTCCCACTAGGGCCCACCCAGCGGCAGAACCTCAGTCTCCAGGGCTCTCCCCGGGAGTCTCTAGACCGTGGTCTCATCTGAGGGGAACCCATTTCTGACCCGTCCAGTTGGTTCTTGAAGTGAAGGGAACCCACTCACCCTCCGACCGTCCCCCAGCCAGTGCGGCCTGGCAGGCCCCTGGGAGTCCGCTGACCCAGGCCCAGAGGTAACGTTACCATGAAGAGCGGTGGCCCAGCCCTGAGCAGCCAGCTGGCCACTCAGTGGCACAGGGGTGCAGGGAGGGGATACAGGCGGTCCTCTGCACAGGGCAGGCGGAGCTGACCTTGCGGCACACGGGGACCCCGTTGAAGCTAAACCCGATGTCCCTCATGGGAAGCACTGTATCTACCCCTCAGTGCTGCCCAACACCAGCCAGGGACAGGAGTGGCCGGGTGTCCCTGGAAACCAGGCTGTCCCTACTTGACACACCTGGCAGAGGTCATTTGCTCCACTGGAAGGAGGGGCGATGGCAGTTGGGAAGGCTTTGGCCCATCTCCCCCAGAGCTGCCCTCCACCCCAAGGCGGGGCCAGCAGTCAGCAGGAGGAGCTCCCCTGCACCCACCTTGGCCCCCAAGGTGCCCGACTCTGCTCTGGGTTTGAAGGTGATGTTCTTCCCGACGCCTCTGAACCAGGTTCCTGGGCCCATCTCACCCAGAGTGGCAGAGGCTGCTGGCCGGGTCCTGTTCCATCATGGCTCATCCCTAGCAAAGAGCAGTGGCCACTGGCACGGGAAGTCCCTGAAGGGCAGTTTTGTTTCCAAGACTGCATCTGCCCCCTGCTCTCCCTGTCCATGGACACTTCCAGGATGGCCACTGAAGTTTGTGGCAATTGGTGCCCTTGGATACACCAGTGGTCTTCAGCCAGGAAAGATCCTATACCACCACTTCTGGGGACATTTGCCCTGTCTGGAGACAGGTTGGAGTGTCACGGCTGGGAGAGAAGATGCTCCTGACACCCAGTGGGCAGAGGCCACGGAGGCTGCTGGACCTAGTACAAAGGGCAGTGCCCCTGCCAGGAGGAGTCTGGCCCCGACTGTCCATGGTGCAGAGGGGGTGGACCCCGGGCCACACGGATCACAGCAAGGTCCACCGGGTGCTGTTTTTTGACTGGTTGTTAGAGTCGTTTTGTTTTTATCTTATTCTCAGTGTCCAGGAGGAGGCTGCCCTTGCACCATGTCGTGCTTTGTTCCATGTGACCGTCCCCATTGATGTCCCACGGACACCGCCACACAACGCTCCAAAGGCAAGAAAAAATCCCCTCATCCACAGTCCTGCGAGCACAGCCTGAGCCCCCACCTGTAAATTGGTCTTGGTCCTGACACCAACTGCATATATATATATATATATATATATATATATATATATATATATATATGAATTATTTTTATTTTTTTTAAAGAAGTTTCTGGCTCACAGCAAAATGCAGAGATATCTCCCACCCTCCCTGCCTTTCCACAACCCTTTCCCTCATTCCCAACTTCCCCCACCAAGGCAGGACACTGGTGGCAGTGACGAGCCTGTCACATCACTAGCACTCCAAGTCCACGTTGACCTGAGGGTTCGGTCATGGTGCTGGGCATTCTTAGGTTTGGGCACAAGTGTGATGGCATGTGCCCACCATTACGGTGACATGTTGGTTAAAATCCCAAGCGATTGTCCTTACAGGAGGCACCTAGAAGAGCCAAAATCAAAGAGATGGGAAATCCAACAGTGGCTCCTACGTCCTGGGGGAAGGGGAGAAATGGACTGCTGCTCAAAGGGACCAGACATTTCTAGACCAGGATCTCCGGAGGCTGAAGCAGGAGGGTCACAAGTTCAAAGCCAGCCTCAGCTGGGATTAACCCTGTCACTAAATAGAATCTATGAAGGCCTGGGGATGCGGCACCCTGGGTAAGTGCCTCTGGGTTCAATCCCACGAGGTAATAATAAACTGCTCCCGTGCCCTCGATAATGCAGTAGATTAAATTTACTAGTGAAAATAGTAAATTGTAAGCTATTTGCATTTTGTCACAATAATGAAAAAAAAAAGATGGTGGCAAGTAGGAGTCAGCAGAGACCAACCAGGACCCAGCAGATGGAGGAGGCTGGCAGCACAGAGAGGGGTCAGGTTCTTGTGAGCGGGGCTGGAGCTGACCCTTGGGGTAGGACGTCTTGGAGCTGCCTGGGGACAGTGTGATCTGCTTTGGGGTGGGTGGCAGCCCGTTTGCAGTGGCTGCTGGGGAGGGGGTGCCTGGGAAGTGGGAAGGAGTTGAAGCCCCCGAGCGACCCTTCCTGAGCGTCCCCTCCTGAGCGTCCCCAGCCATCCTGAAGGGTGTTGGCTCATCTGGCTGTTGGGAGGCTTGCTCGCCACTCTGTCCCCAGATCTCAGAGCAGCCTGTTGAACATCAGATGTGCTCAGTAAATATTCTGCAGCCTGAATGACTTTCTGACACTTCATCTCCGAGCATGTGGGCCCCCAGTCCCCTGCCGTCCCTTGCTCCTGCACAGAACGAAGCCAGGTGCCTTCCAGTGGCGCCAGAGGCCGTCAGGGCCCCCAGTGTCAGACACCAGCTTCCTCCCACCCCGGGCCCCCTCCTGACTCCAGGGTCCCCCAGGGCCTGGCTGCCTGTACCTCCCTGAGTTTTCTTACCCAAGGTTTTCGGCAGCTGTAAGATGCTACCAGCCTCCTTGACACAGTGACCTGAGGGCCAGGTGGGGCCAAACTGGGGGAAATGGCATGTTTCCCTCAACCCTGCTCAACACCATTGGATTTCACATCCCTGAGGAGGAGCAGGTCAGCCAGGTGAGACTGTGGCCTCTCAGCGCAGGGGCAGCTGCAAGAGTCTAGCCCTTCCTGGGACACAGGGTACAGAGCAGGGGACCGGAGGGCCAGTGAAGGGTCTGCCAAGGGAAACCCAGGGCGCAGGCTTCCCAGGAGGCGCCCCCTTGTCCTCTGCCAGCCTCTTGGAGCACAGGCCCTGAGATGGGCCTCATGGAGGGTGACCATGGACAGCTGGACCAGGATCAGGGGTGGGGCTCAGCTCAGTCCAGGTGGAAGCCCCTGGCACCAGGCAGGTCATCAGGGCAGCTGGGCACAGCCGCCAGGAGCAGGCTCTGTGGGAAGCCAGACTCAACCCTGACGGCCGCACCCTCCGCCCTAATCCTGGATGTGGGGCTCAACCCCCCCGCAAGGCTCAGCTCCCCCACCTGAAAACCAGGGTGACAACCCAACCCAGCAGTTGGAACGCCGGTGAGGACTTTCACTGGCCACGCGGGAAAGGAGTGCCCAGCTCAGCACGGCCACGTGATGGGACTCCCAGGAGGTGACAGACGCTCTTGTCAATGTCCATTTCCCTTCCTGATGCAGTGACAGTAAGTACCCACGGCGTTTTAGGGGTGGCGAGGGACACGCTCGTCCACTGCTGAGCTAAGGAGTTGGGTGACATGAAGCTACTCTCCCCACTTATGCAGGGAGGTGGGGGTGGGGGTGACAGGGATGGGGGAGGTGGCTTCCTGCTCCCCCAGCTGTGGGGCTGGCGGCTGAGGCGGGGGCCATCGTGGGGGAGTGGCTTTAGGTCCTGCTGGAAGTGGGCTGGGCTGGGACCCCATCTTCCTAGGAGCTGGGGAGCAGCTTGGCGGCCTTTTGTGTCCCGCCACCTCCTCTCCAGAGACTAGGGGGCCCTTGATCCCAGTTACAGAAAGTGCCTGGGTCAGCGTCCCCTTCCCTGACCCTGTGCCTTCGATGGCCGCAGATTAAATCCCACGCGGCTGTCACATGTGCAGGGACCCCTCCTGGGCTGCACAGATGAGACTGGATGGGACCCGTCACCTCAGCTCAGCTCTGGCACTGCAGCGAGGGGAGCACCCAGGGGCTCGGGGACCCACCTTGACCCAGTTGGGTCACAGGGACACCTGTCTCCCAGGGTGTGGCCGTGGCAGGGAGCCTGGACTGTGGGCCTGTCCCAGGCGTGGGCCACCCTGTCATGTCTCCCAGGGTTCCAAGCTCCATTCTCTGACTGGGCCAGAGAGCAAGGACAGGGCCTCCGCGGTCTCAAAGTCCCCGTTGTGACGAGGCCCAGGGAGGGGACCTCAGGTCCAGTGAAGACGGGGCTGACAATTCCTTCGCTTTGTGAAAAGCACTCATGCCCTTGGCCACCCCTGTGTCTGGTCGCCCTGGAGATTAGCTTCGTGGGGACAGCTGTGTGGGGCTTCTGTGGAGGGGAGGTGCTGAGGGCCGAGAGGAGGGCACTGTGGACAGAGCTGCTTGGGTCCTCTGGGGAGTCCTCGAGAGGAGCTGGGCTCTTGGCCTGCGCTGACCCCTGCCACCGTCCTCTCCTCTGGCCCCCATGTGCTCCATGGCCACTGCCCTCTGATAGATTCAACAGGGAGCTGGGTGACCCACTCCCCTTTCATAGAAAATAAAACTGAGGCTCTGAAGAAAAAAATCACTGTCCAGAGCCAGGGTACTCCTGGATTGTAAGGTTCTCCAAGCCCAGGCCTGTAGACGGGTCCCTCTGCTTGGTGGCTTGGCTTCCAGGCATACCAGTGTCCCTTGATCCCACATCCCCTGCACCTCTTTGGTGCCCAGGTCACGACAGATGCTCATGTTTTTCTGGCCTTAGACCACGACTATCCTGTTTCACGAACAGGCACTAAACCAGTGTCTGCTGTTTGGGTTTTAGGAAAAGGTGGGAGGGCTGGTGCGCTCGGGTTGGGGAGGTCGGCTGCATGAGTCCCTGGGCTCCAGCACCAAGAGAGAGAAGAGGTCGGTGGAGTCATCAAGGGGAGTGAGCACAGTGAGGAGGGACATGGGGGCCTCTGGAGCTTCAACAGTGTCTCTGTACCAATTCCTAACCTGCTGCAGGGCCAACGCCCAGCCTACACCTCACACCCCATAGCGCGGGCTCCTTGGGAGAACGTGCTAGAGATGGGCCTCGTTAGGGCCATCAGGGAGGCTCTAGGGCAGTGAACTGCCTGCACAACGGTGCCCAGTGAGGAACACGGTGCCCCAGAGCAGAGATGCTAAGCAGGTCATGACCCTGGTCTTGGATCTCTACTGTCACCACACAACTGTCCCCAGATCTGAGCCTTTCCAGTGACCCCAAGGTTGTCCAACTTGAAGCTCAGCAGGTTTTCTGGAATTGGAAAAATGGAGGGGCTGAGCAGAATCACATCTGCTCTGGGGGAGGCAGGGCCACCAGCTGCCCTGGACACTCAGGGCTGGTCTTACTTACAGCAGGGACAGCCATTCCCTGGGCCCCCAAGGAGAGTGGGGCTGGAGCTCTTCCCTTTCCTGACACACACGGTCAGGTTTGGATTGTGCCTTATTGAGAGGCTGCCTTCCATTCGGAGCTTTCTAGGAGAATGCCTTGGTCCAGCTTGGCCTCTGAGTAAGCGCCAGCCAAGGGGTTCCTTCTCCCCAACCCCGCACGGCGGAAGAAGCTCGAGTCTCTGCCACTGCCCTCCTTTGTGAACTTGGACAAGTCACCTAACCTCTCGAAGCCCCGGCCGGGGTAGCTCTAGGCTGGAGACAGAGACAGGCACATGGTGGGACCATAGAAGGGACTGTGGGACAGTGCGGGGCTCCCTGGCTGACACCAGCAGAGTTCTCTTAACTTGTCCCAACATCTTTATCATTTTGAAAAGAAAAAAGCAGCCAAGCATCAAGGATTTGCCCGAACCTTCTTGGGTCTCCCCCTCCCACGGGGTGGCCTCCCAGGTTAGGACGGTTAGTCCTCCATAGATGGTTCCCTATGACAGGCAAAGTGCCTTTCCTCAGTTCTCCATCCAAAAGAAAAGCAAGCTGAGCCCCGTGTGCACAGTGACCTGAAGCTCTCTAGTGGCTACATTTTTTAAAAAGTGAGATGCAATTCACAAGAGCCAAACTATGCAGCCAGCCTGGGTGTCCATCAGTGGAGGATTGGATAAGGGACTGTGGCGTATATACACTGCGGAGTTTTCTTCCTCCATAAAGAAAAATGAAATTAGGGCATTTGCAGGAAAATGGATGGAACTTGAGACCAGTGGGGTAAGGGAAATAAGTCGAGCCCAGAAGGTCAAAGGTCAAACATTCACTCATAGGTGGAAGTTGAAGAGGGAAAAGCAAAAGAAAATTGTGGGGGGATCTCATGAAAATCAAAGGGAACTCAGTGAATAAAGGAAAGGGACTGAGTGGGGGCAGAGGGGAGGCAGGGGAAGTGCTGGGCAGGGACTGTTGGGAGTCACCCCGGCTCCAAAGACTAACTTCCCCATCCCCCAAGAAGAGCCGTCCAAAGGTGAGTCCTGCTGACTCACATGATCCTTACCCACCAATCAGACTAACCCTGCTGGCTCACATGATCCTTACCCACCAATCAGACTAGCCCTGCTGGCTCACATGATCCTTACCCACCAATCAGATTAGCCCTGCTGCTCACATGATCCTTACCCACCAATCAGAAAGCATCCCGTGCCAACTGTAAAACCATTAAACTGTTAAACTGTCATAACCCCTGGCTCTATAAATATGCAGAGCTGTTCCTCAATTAACAGGCATTGTCTCCGAGGACGAGCCTTGTTCCTTGTTTCAGGGATAGCGGCCACATCCCATCATTACAGTGAGTTACGTGTGACTGTCACAAACATCCCACCATTACGTACAATTATAATGCACCAGTAAAACGTGGAAAAAAGTGAGATGGATTGGTTAAAATAATTTAATAATAGACTAACTCAGTGTCCAGAGTATTATCATTTCAATATGTCATCAGTATAAAAAGGTTAACAATGTATTTTATACGGCTCTCATATAAGGCCTTCCAAACTCAAAGTGTATTTTATACGTAGACATTTTCATTGGGACCAACTGCATTTCAAGGACTTGGTGGCCACAGGCAGCTAGCACCTACCTGGATAGCACATCCTGAAACTGTCTCTTCCCTTCTAGCCAGGTGACCTCAGATACCTCCCTGTGCCATCTATAAGAGGGCAGTGGACCAGGTCAAGTAGGACAAATCTTTGACACACGCTGCCCTTCTCTCTATTTCTGTACATGTGGCAGACATCAATAATAGATAGCTGAACACTTGTGACCCGCTTGGCTTAGTTGGACCAGACATTAGCAAATGATTGCAGTCGGCAAGCCAAAGTGGCCATCTTTGCCACACGGAACCTCACGTTTTCACGGGGCATTCTGATGTGATTCCTGCCGCTCCTTGTGTTCCTGTCTGTGAACCTGCCTCCCCCATTCCTCTCAGGGTTTATTAATTCAGGCCCCAGAGGCCTCCCTTCTTTGCACCGTCACCTATTTCTGGTCACTCTATCCCGCCAGAGTCTCGGAGCCAGAGCAACACTCCAGGCTCAGAGACCAGCAGGGCCAGGGTGTGAAAAAGTACGGAGCTGGCACCATGGGCACGTGGGCATCTTCCTACTTGGGGCCCTTGGGGTGGGCATAGAGCAAGAGCTTAACTAGTCAGGAAGCCCAGGAAGACTAGCACTAGCACTCATGGACTCACGGATGGATGGTCAGGACCCGTCCTGCCTGTCGCCCGGAATCATGGGGCCCCGGGGCTTTCCACGCATTTGAAGATTGTGTATTGAACATGGCCCTTCACACCACTTTTTTTTATTTGATTTTTTTTTCATATGAAAATCATTCTAATAGAGATCACATACACCTTCATTTTCCCAGAGAACTTTGAACATGGCTCAACCCTCCAGGAAGGACAGGAAATACCCATATCCATGACCATTCCCTGCTCGGATACAGTGGGGACATGTCCCAGACCCACGAGTCGGGGAGGATTGTTTGTCCTTATGCTGATGTCCCCAGGGCCTGTTTTTTCATGCATCCTGTCTGCAACCCGAGTTCCCCTCTCATTTCCCTGTCAGGATGTGGGCGGCCTCTTCTGCGTCCTGGCGCACAGGCTGCGGAAACGCCACCGTGCTGCCCGTTCTAATTTGTTGCTTCTTCAGGTTTGGAAACCATATCCCTGGCTCTCTAGAATTGTCTGTCGAGCAAGAGTAATTAGGCCCTAAGGAGGATGCTGAGGAGAGCCCAGAGGACACGGACGGAAGCAAAGGTGTAGTGGGTTTTTTGGGTTGTATTTTGGGTTGCTGAGGTTGCAAAAGTGTTCAGTGTTGAGTCATTTCACTCTCAGTGACATTCCGTTTGTCCTTTAGATGTTTCCTAAGTGGTTCACGGTGCATTTTAAGTTGCATATAGTAGTTGCACAATAAGTGTCTTTATGGGTACGCAGGGCTGGTTCTAGCTAATCTAGAAGAAGAGGGAGGAGAGATGGGATGGGCAAGCCACGAATGGTCAGAAGATGGAGATAATTACAGCAAGCCAAGGGGTCCAGCAGAGGCCATCGCAGAAGCAGGACAGCTAGAAGATCAGGAGAAGAGAGGACAGGAGGACATGGGACCCTTCACTTCTCTCCCCCATTAATGAAGTTCAGAGCTTCCCTTACTGTCCCTGGGTATGGGTCCTCCCTCAGAGCAGGTTAGGGACCCTTGATTAGTTCCTGGGATGAGTCTCAGTTTCCATATATAAAAGGGGACCCTTTTGGCTCCGCTGGCTTACTAATTAAGGGTGAGAAATGATTTGGAAAGTTTCAAGTGCTCTAAAGACAAATGGGTAGGGGACACTGATGGATTTCATTGAACACCCACTCGGCAAAAATTTAGAAATTTAGTTAGCACAAGGAGCGTGCATAGATAAGGAGATACACAAATTATGGTTTAGAATTAACAGTGTTTTGAGCCCTGTCTCCAGTCCTGGTCTCCTCCCCCTCATTCCCTTGGTGTTACAAGTTCTGCTATTGTCACAGATTCCTGCAGACACGTTTCTGTGTGTTTATGCCACAGTCCGGCTGCAGCAAACTAACCGGGGGGTGACAAATAACTTGTGTACGTTGATATGGCAGGAGTAGGAGCCGTTTATTGTAGAATAAGAGTGGTATTTATACATTTTACACAGCCTATCTAATTAGCATAAAGTAGATACAGCAGTCAACCAACAAGGAATCTCCACACTTAATGGCTCGCTTTTGTTACTTCACAAACCACTCCCTCTGGCCATTTGCCAGGCGCCATCCAGACTTGTTTACAGACTCTAACATTTCTCTGGCAAAATAACAGGTGCCAATCTGACTTGTTTACAGACCTTAACATGTTTACATGTATGTCTTTGTACCTGGGGACACACAGGTGTTGTTTGGTTTTGATTTGATAGAAACCGACTCAGAGTGTCCCTGCTTTTCACCCAGGGAAGCCTCCTCACAGTCGCTCCCTGTGAGAAAGCAGAAGCCAAGTGCTGTTTTCCATGGCTGCTTGGTACTCCAGGGTGGGCTATGCTGTGCTTTAAATAGACATTCCCCACCCAATGGACATTTAGGTTGTTCTTGATTTTTTAAAACCTTTAAAAAATCACACCATTGTGATCATCTCTGCCCATATCTCTTTCAATAGAGTAGTAAGTTTTTCCTGGGGTAGCCAGGAAAAGATGTCACTGCGGGGTCTCAGGGTCTACGTGTGTTTCAGATTTCAGTGGCCAATGTCAAATTGCCTGCAAAAGAGGTGTGCTCCTTTCTGCTCTCATTGGTAGTGACCGATGGGTGTCATTCATCCTCAGGGTCCTTTCTCTGAGCCCAGCTCTGTATATCCTGAAGCCATGCCCCATCCAACAGGGTGAGGGGTCTTGGGTGCTGGGGGTCCCCGCATCTGTGGTGTTAAGTGGAGGTGTAAGAATAGATGGATCAGGAGGCTGAGGCAGGAGGATTGTAAGTTCAAAGCCAACCTCAGCAAAAGCAAGTCAGTGAGACCCTGTCTCTAAATAAAATACAAAATAGAGCTGGGGACAGGGCTCAGTGGTCGAGTGCCCCTGAGTTCAATCCCCGGTAAAGAAAAAAGAAAAAAGAACAGATAGAACTTGTATCCCCATTTCTAGATGGGGCTTGGGGTGCCTGGGATCCTGGATTCTTGCCCAGATGACTCTGGAGGCCTGCATGGGTGACACTCTGAGCCTGTCTCCCCAAGGTGAGCTCTGTGCCTGGTGAGTGCATCCCTATTCCTGAGGTCCTGAGGGTGGATCAGGGTCATTGTGTGGGATGGAGGAGTGTAGGCACAACTGGAGGGTGGACACAGGTTCTACACTGGATGGTGAGGAGCCCCCAACAGTGAGCCATGGGATTGGGGAGGGGTGTGAAAGGGTGGGTGGGGCTTCTGGACCTTGGTGCTCATATGCTCCTGTTGGCCCTAATATTTTCAAACTTTCCATTTTGGATCCAGCATTTTTTAGCCCATTGAGTTCTCCCAGCGCGTGTGTGTATATGTGTGCATGCGCGTGTGCATATGTATGTGTGTGTGTGTGTGTGTGTGTGTGTGTGTATGCATGTACTGGGGAGAGGGCCCAGCGTTTCTTCTTTGCAGAGAGTTTAAGGAATGTGCACCACTGTGTACCCCAGAATGTGACTGACGTGTGACCTGAGCCCTGGTCTAGCCTCCTCCAAAGCCGCCACCCATTTTTACCCCAAGGTTGGCAGCTTATTTTCTCTCCTCTCCCCTAATTTTCAACCACTGGACGTTAGGAAGGGCTTTTCCTCCCTGGTCTGTGGGATGAGAGCCCATCCCCTGAGGCTGGGGAGGCTACCTCCTGGGACTCATTGCCAGCCAGCAAGGGGCCTCCCACGCCCCTCCCTGGGATGCTGGCCTCCAATGGAAATGAACCCATGAGCAGGTGTCTATCCACTGCCCCTCCCCAAGGTCTGCACCAGCTGAAGTTTATGGTGGCAAATAAACTGCAGCACCCGTTAGCGACAGCCCCCAGAATTTAAAGCGACAGGTGATCATCCCTAATACACATCCAGGGCAGAGAAACAGATGTCGCTGACGGCGGCAAAGAGCGTCACCAGCAGAGAGAGGATTTCAGCTCCCACTGACAGCGCTCGGCCACGTCCTCCTGTCCTCGCGCCACACCGCCACTGTCCTTGCTGTCTTCCCCTCCCCATGGAGACCTGTGTCCTTGCCCAGATTCCCTGAAAGAAGCACAAAGGGGCCGGCCCCTCACACCTCCCGACAGCCCCAGCAGGGGAAGCCCTCACTCCCATTTTGCGCATGTGGAGACTGAGGTCAGAGAGAGGAGCATTTGCCCAATGCGCGAATTTGGGGGCAGACACGGAATGCAAGTGCGACCTCCCTGGCCCTGAGCTGGGCGCTCCCTGGCTGTCCTGGACTGCTCCTTGCCCCAGGGCAGATTGTTCCAGAAGGCTGAGCACCTGGGCAGAAGGTCTGCTCACTGTGACTTGCCTGAGGCCACTGGAGCCTGGGTCTGCTAGATTCCATTTCTCCTGCAGCCCAGTGGCTCTGGCACAAACCCGGGCAGAAAGCCCTACAGGTGAGGGGACAGGGCCGTTAGCACTCACCTGTTACTTGAGGAACAGAGGGAGAGGGCTTCAGTCCCTAGACATCTTCCCCGTGGGTGCCCCAGGGACCACCCATGCCCAGTGGCTCTACTGGAGTGTCACCCCTTTGTTTCCACTTTGAAAAAGCAATGCATCTGGAGACATGCAGCCTCGGCCACCTTGGAGAGGATTAATCTGCACTGTCAGAAGCCTGAGGGCAGAAGCAGCTCCCGGGCCCAGGTGACAGTGAGGCTGTGGCCCTGAGGTGGGGGACGGCCTTTCCTACTGTGGGAAGCAGGGTCAGGCCCTCCCGGGGCCTCAGACACCTCCCAGGGGACCTGTTCCATGAGGGTCCCCAGGGCTAGTGCCCCTACCAGGCCTCACCAAAGTCCCAGGAGACAGTGGGGACAGCTGAGAGAAATGGGGCTCCGGAAGAGGAATGTCCATGTGGCATGGGGGGGTGGACTGGACCTCGGCCGCGCATGCCCACACTCTTCACATGCCCAGTCCCTGCCCCAGCTGCCACCTTCCCAGATCTCTCTGAGCACCAAACCCAAGACAGCCCCAGGCGGGGTGGGGGGGTCTGCAGGGTCCGCCAGGGCCTCGGGAAAGCACAGGACATTCCTGTCCCCACTCCCAGGGAGAAGAAAGGACTCAGAGGAGAGGAGAGGGCCCACCTGGCGGGCAGAGGTGGAGTCTGAACCCAGCCCCCCAGCTTCTTGAAGTCCCAAAAGTTCCTCTCTGGTCAAGAGGCCGCAGGCCGCCACGCCAGGCCCTTCCTTCCCCTGGGCACTGCACCCAGCTGAGCCCTTTTGAAGGTGGCTATAAGTGGCTCCCCTTGGCGTGTGGGGCTGTCTGGGTGGGTAAGAAAGTGGCTTTGGTGACGAACAGGATGTCAACTCTGCTCCCAGGCTTTGTTTAGACAGGTGTCAGCCCCAAACAGGCCCGTCTCGGCGGTCACCCAGGAGCTAATCACAAGTGTCTCTAAAACCCCACTGGCTGACCTCTCTGCACTCAGAGGCTAGGGTCAGCATTACCCCACAGGGAGGCAAGCGTCCTGCCCTGGACTTGAGGGAGTGGCCTCCCTCTCTGCAGGGCAGAGGAGGCCAATAGAGGAGGCCAGCAGAGGAGGCCAGCAGAGGGCAGAGGCTCAGGAAAACAGGCTGTTCCCCCTTCTGCCAGGTGACCCTCGTGAGAGAGGTTTGTGGTTCTATGTGCGTTCACACGCATGTATGCACATTCTGACACTCACACCTGTGTGCACACACCCACGCACTAACATGCACATACATACACTCACACCCACATGCTCACATAGACTCTATGCACACACTCATATACACCTGCACAGACCCACACACTCACCTGCACACTTAACCCCACTTATGTGTGCCCCCGACTCATGCGCTCACTCACATGCATACACTCCTGGGCACGTGCACACTCACCTGCATACCAACGCAAATGCGTGTATACTTCTTTTTGTCAATACTGGGGGTGGAACCCAGGGGTCCTCTACCCTTGAGACACAGTCCCAGACCGTTTATTTTTTATGGAGAGACTGGGCCTCACCAGGTTGCCCAGGCGGGTCTTGCTCTCCTTGCCATCCTCCTGCCTCGGCCTCCTGAGTCACTAGGATCACAGGCATGACAGCAGTTTTGTTCTAGAAAACAGAGAAGTTGAAAGCACATTGTCGGGAGTCCTGAGCAGCCCATGACCAATTGAGTCTTCTTACTGCCACTTCCTCTTAGATATTTAAGACGTGGCAGTGAGAACGATGCCACAAAGAATTACTACAATCCAAAGGCAGGTCAAAGCTAGCTCCCCGTGGTCCTTCTGGAGAGCACTGAAGTGTCATCCTGTGCCTCCACGTTGGCTTCCTTGTCTTTTTTGGGGGGCGGGGGGGGAATCCTCGTGGGGAGAAATCCCCAGCAGGTCTTAGTTAAATGGAAGTGCATCCTGAGATTTCACGTTGAAGTTTTGGTGGGAGAATAAAGACCACTGTCCCTTGAAACCACACGCTTGTGTGAGCCAGGACACGCTTATGACGTGCACAAAAAATAGGTACCAACCCCCCGTCACCAGGACTGGCAAGGCCCGGCAGGAGGAGTCTGAATGATGGGTTTCAAATGTTGACCTTTATCCTCGGGACAAAGTTCAATGGCAGCCAGCTGGTCGAACCCTGGAACTGTTGATAGTGGCCTTCAAGCTGGACTAGGGTCCTGGTCCCCTATCCTGTGCCAGGTATGAACAGTTGAGCTGCTGGGTTGTGGGGCCGGGAATCCCTGGGGACAGGGGTGAGGCCTAGGATGGAGGGGGTCAGGGGATCCCGGCCAGGGAGCTGCCCCAGCACTTCCAGGTGAGGGTCAGGCCGGTCCAGTGGCTTTTCTGGTCATGGGTATCTTGATCCTTATTGATAGTCTGTGCCTTGTCACCAATATTTCATGAAAGTATTGCTATGGCTGGACTGAGGTCCTCCACGTCACTATTTATTTATTTTATATGTTCCCTTGGGTTGTGTTTCTCTGTCCCTCCTGCTTTATTTGGCTTGATTTGAATATAATTTTTAGAATCCAGCTTTGACTTATTTGTTGTTTGTTTAGTTACGTAACATTTTATTTTTATTTTTATTTTTTGAGTGGGTGCTGTAAGGATCTCAGCACACCTAGTAGCTCTGGTGTGAATGTCTCTGTCCTCTCAGACGCACATGTTGAAATCCTGACCTCAAAGCAACAGTATGAGGCCTTTAGTAGACCACCAGACCCTGTGGACAGAGCCTCATGGTTAGGACTAGCGCCCTTACAAAAGATACTTTGGAGAGCTAGCTCGTCCCTCCCACCATAAGGACTTGAGGAGAAGGTACCATTTATGAACCAGGAAACAGGGGCTCAGCAGACCCCGAATCTGCTGGTGCCTTTATCTTGGACTAACCAACCTCCAGAATTGTGAAGCATAAATATTTGCTCTTTCTAAGACATGAGTTTAGGGTATTTTGTTATAGCATCCCAAAAGGACTGATGGAATCCTTCCATCTCCCCAGTACCCTGTGAGTTAATACTATGTCACTTGGTTTAAAATGTAAAAAGTTTACAACCATATGGATCCATTTACTGACCACCCAAGAATGGATCCTCATATTCCTCATGTTGTAGTTGCTATATAAAGTCCACTGACATATACCATAATTCCCACTCTTAAAAGCGATGCTAAAGAAATTAAGAGGAAAAAATAATCTTGCAAATATACCTGGATATTTACCACTGGTGAGATTATTCACTTCCTTTTAGTTTGAAGAATTTCCTTTTGGCCTTTTTTTTTTTTTTTTTTTTTTTAGTAAAGTTCGGATGGGGACACATTGTCTGTATTTTCTTTCTTCTGAAAAATATTTTTATTTCACCTTCATTATTAAAAGATAGTTTCATTGGATATAGAGTTTGGGGCTAGCTTTTTTTTTCTTTCAGTACTTTGAATATGTGATTCAATATCTTCTGGGTTTTAAAGTCTCTAATAAGAAGTTAGTGAAATTTCAAATCATTCCCTCTGCCTATTATAAATTTTTTAGATTTTTTCATGATTTTCTCTTTATTTTTCTGTTTTTAACAGTTTGACTATGATGTACCGAGGTGTGGAGTCTTTTTTTATTTGTCCTGTTTGGGATTCGCTGAACTTCTTTAAATCTATAAATTTGTATCTGTCACCAAATTTTGGGAAATTTCAGCCATTATTTCCTCAAAATATTGTTTTTTGTGCTTTATTATCTATTTCAGAACTCCAATCTCATGGGTCATACACCTTTTTGATATGAAGCCACAAATATTCATATCTCTGTATTCTTTTTTTCAATCTTTACTATTCAGAGAGAAACTTCCACTAAGCCTTCTTAACTAGTTTTTATTTCAGATATCATATTTTATTTTTCAGCTGTAAAACTTATGTTTATAAAAAAAAGTTTATTTTTCTGCCAGAATTTTACCCATTGTGAGTACATTTTCTTTTGAGCACAGTGACATTAACTGCTTTAAACATTTTGTCTATTAATTCTAACAGCAGAGTCACCTCACCAGGGGTCTCCATTAATTATCCATGTTTGCTCAGGAATGGGTCACCTTATTCTTGTTCTCTTTTAGATTGCAAAATTGTGAGTTATACAAGGGACATTGTAAATGTTGTTGTGAAGATTCTGGACTCTGTTATATTTCTTTGAAGAGTGTTGATTTGTGCTTATTTGTTTTAGAAAGCAATTACCTTGGTTAGACTTACACCACAAACTTTGTTTTTGGAAGCAAGTCAGTTCTATTCAGTTCTTCTATTATTGACTGTCTTCTTGCCCATGGTTTGAGGATTGTGTAAGATGTAGGCAGAGTTAATTTGCTGAGTTTTGGGGCTCACCAGTTTGCTGTTTTCCAGGGTCCACCTTTTGTCCTTCAGTGGCCGTAGTTGTCTCAAAAACTATTTTTTTCTGTAGTTCTTTGAGAATAAAAGACTGAATTTGCAATCACAGTTTTAGCTGTGCCTTGTGGGTAACTCACCTTATGACATTCATGTTTTTTGTTTTTTTAATTTTTTTTTAAAGCTGATAGCACTTGGCTAAAAGTGGAGCTAACTTGCATCTGATTAATATCATAATTGGATGTATAATTTTAAATTTATAAAACTGTTAAATTGCTTCATCTCATTTTTTTCTTTATCATGTCGAGCTTCTTTGGGAAATTTTGCTTATTACATACCAGATTTTGTTTACCAAGGTGTAGAATCTTTCTTGTGAATCTTTCTGGCTTTTACCACTCTCAGACTCAACTCTAGCATCTCAAGATTGATTCACTTACTTTAGGTACTGTACTTCCTAATATTGGGGGACACGTTCTGGGCTTTAGTCTCTTCACCTGGCCATCTGCAGAGACATAGTGAAGTTCCTAAATTTCTCTCCTAGACGGCTGCATATTCGAATCCTGATAGCCCAGGAGTCCAGATGGGCAAATAGCACAGCCATTTGTCAGCTAAGGAAGCTGAGGAGAGTGGGGGGACAATTAACTTCCCTAATGAGCCTGAAACCCAGGACTCCTGGCTGCTGGTCAGGCTTCCTCTGGATCTCCCAGGGCAGGACAGTCCAGAGGTTTGAATATGAAGAAGGAGGGGTTGGGCTGGTGAATTTCTGTGTTCTTTTTAGCATTTTAAAATTTGTCATGATTTGAGCATTTCTCCCCAAAGTTCATGTGCTAAAAACTTAATCCAAATATTCACATATTGATAGTATTTGTAGGTGCTGCCTTAGAAAGGGAATTAGGATTTGATGAGGTCAAGAGGGTGGGGCCCCCATGATGGTATCATTGGCTTTATCAGAGGGGGAAGAATGGGCTCTGTCTCTCCATGTGCTGCCTTCCACCATGTTATGATGCAGCCAGGAGCCCTCACCAGATGCTGTGCAAATGTCAGCTCCTTATTCGTGAACTTACCAGGCTTCAGAGAAGTTATCCAAATAAACTTCCATTCTGTATGAATCACCTGTTCTCTGATATTTTGTTATAGTGACAGAAAACAGGCTAAGACAGCAAAGACAGCATGTTTCCACTTCTAACATCTGATGCTTGGTTTTGCACGCCAAACTCGACTGCATTTATTCATCCACTCATTCACCTATTTAGCCACTAACAGACATTTGTTGAGCACCTGAACATAATAGACACTGTTCTACAAATCAGAAGAATAGTGAACAGTCACAGTCCTGCCTTGTGAGAAGTCCTCAGCTCCTAGGAGAGAGATAAAGGAACACAGGTCAATCATTCTGCATGCCATGTGCAATGACAGAGTAATAAAAAGGACGATGGAGCCACAGGAAGGGAACCCAAGCTTGGGGCTGGGAGTGGATGGGCCATCAGAGAAGACACCTGGGCACAGTGACTCCAGGTGAGCTGTGAGTTAACAATGAGCAAAATGGAATGTGTCCTGTAGAGCCACCAACTCTCCCAGTTTGCCCTCAACTGAGGGCTCTCCTGGGATGTGGGACCTGCAGGGCTAATCCAGGAGAGTCCCACGTGCCAGACTTGGTTTTGAGCATACACCATACATGAACCCCCTTACTCCAAACAATAGCCATGACATGGGCATCTTTCCTGTTCCCATTTGTCGATGAGGAAGTCAAGACCCGATGAAGTTTAGTAATTGGACTGAGGCTTGCAGCCAGAAATAGGTCCTGGCATAATCAGAACCCAGAGCCCCTACTCTTAACCATGACCATATGTCCAGGGGTACCACTGGGTGAAGGGACAGAGAAGACAAGGGTTAGAAGTCCCACTTCTGGCCGTCACTGCTCAGGGACCATGTGCCACGGGTAGGTTCCTCATCTTTGTTTTCTTCATCCATGAAGAGGGGGTCCTCCCCAAGCCTGCCTCGGGGGGTGCTGAGTTCGCTTAAGGGGCTCAGGTCTGTGATGCCCTTGGCTCGGGATTTCACGCGTTGGAAGTGGCTGTGAATGTTTGATGTGGCATCTTGCCACCGTTACAGGGACAGAGACAGGAGACGTTGCAGATGAGGGAACAGCCTCAGGGGAGGCAGTCGGGAGAAGGGGTCAGAGATACTTTCCATTCTCCATCCTGATGGGGCAGGGTGGGGTTAGGAAGAGGCAAATGAAGCACAAGTTGGAAATAAGGCTTCAGGAGGATGGACATACTCTTCAATTAAGATAAATAACATCTCCACGCAATCTTTTAAAAAAAATCAAAATTAATGCACAAAATCCATGATGACAGCACATCATCTCTAAAGACAGGATCTGACCCTGTGCTGACATGACTTGGCCCCATGTTCTTCATCCTGATTCTGGGCCTGGAGGATGCTCCCACATTAAAAACTTCACTATTCTGTTCCTTGTGGATTATTTTTGCATCAGTCTTTATTTTTTGAAATGCTGCATTAAGATGTTATGCATGGTCACTTCACAGAAGAAGAAATACAATTGATCAACAAACATGAAAAAATTTCATCATCTCTAGTCATTAGAGAAATGCAAATCAAATGTACTCCATCTCACTCCAGTCAGAATGGCACTTATCAAGAATATAAGTAATAACAAGTGTTGATGAGGATGTGGGGAAAAGGTACCCTCATCCATCACTGGTGGGATTGCAAATTGGTGCAACCAATCTGGAAAGTATGGAGATTCTTCAGAAAACTTGGAATGGAGCCACCATTTGACCCAGCTATCCCACTCCTTGGCTTATACCCAAAGGACTTAAAATCATCATTTTATAGTAACATAACACATCAATGTTTATAGCAGCACAATTCACAGTAGCTAAACTATGGAACCAACCTAGATGCCTTCAGTAGATGAAAGGGTAGAAAAAAAGTGGTACCTATACACAATGGAATATTACTCAGCCTTAAAGAAGAATGAAATTATGGCATTTGCAGGTAAATGGATAGAGGTGAAGACTATTATGCTATTAAAACAATCCCCCCAAACCAAATGCCAAGTGTTTTCTCTGATAATTGGATGCTGATCTATAATTGGGGGCAAGGGTATAGAAAAGAATGAAGGAATTTTGATCAGCACGGGAGTTTTGACCTGCTCCATTTCTGACCTGGGCCGGTTCACCCCTAAAATGAAGGAATTTTGGATTGTGTAGAGGGGAGTAAGGGGAGGGATAGGGCCAGGGGGATGGGAAGACATTATTACCCTAAAAACATGTATGATCACACTATTGGAGTGACTCAGCACCATGTACAGCCAGAGGAACAAGAAAGTTGTGCTCCATTTGTGTACCATGTGTCCAAATGCCTTCTCCTGTCATGGATGACTAATTAGAACAAATAAAAAACAAATATATATAGGTGTGATGTTATGCATCCAGAATGTTTTGGTACCTTCTTGAATTTCCCACCTAAAGTGGGTCCTTCGTGGGTTCCATCTTGGCCCTGGCCCAGGATGGGCCTGACTAATGCCTACTCTTCTGCAAAAGTGGCTACCAGCGCCGTCCTTGACCTTCAGGCCTGTCCCAGTTATAGGATGAATTATGTGGTCGCCTTGTGGGATGAGGCATTGGCCTAGGCACCTGGGAGTGTACAGTAAATGTCACCTCCTCTGGTGACTCAGGGGCATTCCTGTGGCAGGTCCCGTTCCCACCCTCTTCACCCCAAGGTCCACTGCTGGCTGGGACACAGGGGTGTCGGAGGAGAGAGGGCCTCAGACATGGTGCTGCTATTTCAGGGCAGACGATGGCTTCCTTCTCTAGCCCAAATGAAACCTTTCCTCTCCCGAGGTCCGCGCCCTCTCATTAGCGGTTGTTTTGTGGATAATAGCCCTAAGGAGGAGGCAAAAAAATTCCAGAATGTGCCGCCCGGCCCTCCTTAACCCTCCCACAGGGGGGCCACCAGCTCTGGCTGAGGCCTCCATGACTCGGTGCCTTCTGACCAGGGCTGAGCGTGGGCACTTGTATCACAGCGGATTATTTAATCCCCATTAGTTAGAGATGCCGGCCACAGGCCAGGAGCCCAGGAAAATACGTGGTGACAGGTGAGAGAAAAATAGCCTTCTGGAGGCCCCTGTGGCCACTTCAAAGCCCTGGCCCTGCCAGGTAACTGAGGCCTAATGGACACGGTGTCTGGGAAACGGCTTGGCCAGAGATGCCCCTGCACACAGGAAAGCAGGCGGGCAGGCCAGGTGGGGCCAGGCCCAGGCGGCCCTGTAATTAGAGGACGGACAAATACCTTTGCTGCTGGCGCTGAGCAGAGCCGCTCCATTTTCCCCTCGGAGGTGAGGAAGGTGCTCTGGACAGGCAGCAGGCCTCAGCTGGACAGGGCTTCTCACATACAGCCACCAGGAGAACAGGTGCTTAGAGGGAGGAAGACAACGCCAGAGTGTGCGTTCATGGCCATGTGTCCACACATAGAGGCTTGTGTGTGTGTGTCCTGATGTTTGTGTGTCCATGTGTCCGCATGTACGTGTGTGTGTGTGTGTGTGTGTGTGTTGGGCAGGATCTGTGTGTGGGTATGGGTCCTGCCCTCTGCGTCCCCCTTTTTCTTTTTCTTTTTTTTTTTTTTAATTTATTTTTTAGTTGTAGTTGGACACAATATCTTTATTATTTTTATGTGGTGCTGAGGATCGAACTCAGGGCCTCACACATACTAGGCAAGCACTTTGCTGCTGAGCCACATTCCCAGTCCCGCGTCCCCCTTTTTCTTTCTTCAGTGTTTGGACTCTTCCGTGGGGAAGGGCTCCAGCAGCCTACAGCCCCCCAGGGCCTCGACCTGGTTCCCCCCAGCTACACTGTCTTCTCGAACTCCTAGGTCCCCAGCACAGGCCTGCAGGCTAGCTGGCCTGGGGATGTAGTAGCCACCGGCCAGCAGGGAGCAGGGAAGGGGCACCTCCATGCTGTGAGGGCCCTGGGCAGTCCAGGCCCCAGCTGCCCCTCCTGGAGGAATCCATTTATCGATGGCCCCCTGTGCTCAGACCCCCACAGAGAGGGCCCCCAGAGCTGGTGCCCCGGGTCTGCAGGAGAGAGAGGTCAAATGCAGCCTTTCCCACCCACAAGTCATCTGAAGACCTCCACCCGATGCCCTGCAGCCACAGAGGCCTCCTCTCTCCCTGGATTCCATAGTTCTGATTAAATCAGCTCACTCTCAACTGAAATTGACTTTAAAAAGAAACATTTGATGGCTACCGGAAATGGAAAGATCAATGTCATTTGGCATAAATTGCAGATAATGATAAAAAGGAGCACAATGAAAATAGCCTTTTATTTTTTCCATCCTAGAGGGGCAGACGGCAGTTCAAGGGTCCAAGTTCAAGGCGACTCCAAGGTTCCAAATTCAAGGCGAGGTTGTCTGTGTAGCAAAGAAACATTAAAAAACATTAAGGAACCCGGAAGATATCCTGCCAATGAGGACTTTCTTTCCTGTGTCTTCCAGATATGAAAACCCACAAAGGCTCCTGCATGATGGGTGGGGTTAAGGCCATGTCCAGGGACCGTCCCCAATACTGCTGAGGCCACAGGCAGCACCAGTGATTCGCTCTGTGGCTTGGCTTTGAAATCGGGCCCCATCAGGAAGGTCCCCCGATCCCTCAAGCTTGACCGCCTCCTCCCCGCAAATGAAGATCCAAGCAGCTGGGTGGGCAGAGGCAGAGGGAGGTGGACAGTCCATGCACATGGGAAGCCTCAGCTCTGGGTCGGTGTCCTGTTGCTTGGGTTGCCCAGGGTCTGAGGCCATGGAAAGAGCGGTCTGCAGGCCGGACAGCGCTCAGCACCCAGGGGCTGAACCAGTTGGGCCCTGAGACCTTCTCCTACCTTGAACCTGGAGAGGGATGGACACTGAAAGCCACCACGGGCACCCTGAAAGTCCTTTCTCTGTCACACTCACTAACAGATGAAGGGGGCCCAGATGCCAGGGGACTCACCAAGATCCCTCAGAGACAGGTGAGACCCCCAGGTGTGCCCACCTACATAAATGCGTTTCAAAGCATTTGCACTAATACAAGCTCGCTCAAGCTGCGTGCCTCCAAGGCACTGTCACAGAGAGTTCCTTGGGGCCTCATCTCACAGGTCAGCCTAAGGCAGCTGACTCATTCCTCAGGTGGCTCCATCTGGATCTGACCCGAGCCAGGCTCTGAGGTCTTAACCCCTGGACCCTTCAATGCGCCCTCGGGTGGCCGCGTTTGGTGTGGTTCAGGTGTGAGTGCCTGCGTGGGCCTCGGCATCCTGGGCCACCACCAGGCCACTTGGACCGAGAGGAGTTTATTTTACAAAACCAGAGCCTGCTCGTTTCAGCGAACATGAAAGCTGCTTCTAATTCCATAGACAAATACCACAGGCTCTGAGCTACAATTGGCAGGGACGCCTGAAGGCCCCCGTCCACATTCCTGCCGGTCACCAGCGGCTCAGCCAGAGCGCGGCCATCATTCAGAATTCAGCACTCGGGTTTCATAAGACAACATCAGGAAGGCCACCACCACCACCCTCGCTCCTCTGTGGCCCGGGGAATGGGGCCCAGCTTGCAACCCGAGCCGCTGCCTCCGCTTGGCCCCTGCCCAGGCTGGGGGCCCAGGTTGGCGGCCTCCCCCAGCCCGGACTAGCACGGGCTCTGTCGGAGTGGGGCCCAGGGCCACTGCCCATGCGGGCAATGCTTCACTGCCTGGTGCAGGGACAGGCAGGTTGGTGTATAAATATGCACCCAGTGGTCCTCTCACCTTCCCACTGGGATCCAGCATTGCTGTGGCCACGGGACAGGAACCCATTGGACTGAATGATACCATTGAGGGTCACCAGCATCACCTTCATGTGAGGAACAGGGTGGCAGCTGACTCTGTGTCCACGTGGAGGGGGCTGCTGGGCACCGTAGTCGTGTGCTCCTGATGGTCTCTCCAGGGTCACCACTCTCTCCTCTAATCCAACCTCCTCGGAGTGTACCCAGGGGCATTGTCATGGACCCTGGCTTTTTAATTTACTTTTTTATTTATTTATTTATTTATTTATTTATTTATTTAGTACCAGAGATTGAATTCAGGGGCACTTGACCACTGAGCCACATCCCCTATTTTATTTAGAGACAGGGTCTCATTGAATTGCTTACTGCCTCAATTTTGCTAAGGCTGGCCTCCAATTTGCAATCCTCCTGCCTCAGCCTCCTGAGTGTCTGGGATTACAGGTGTATATCACCTCTCCTGGTGCAGGCTCTGCTCTTGAAGCCCCCAAAGCTTGTCTGTCAGCTGCCCTCTCCTTGGCAGATCTTCCTGGTCCCTTTGCCCACAACCTGGTTGTTTAGTACTCACCCTGTCCTGCTCCAGCCTCTACTGGGTAGGTGTCACCATGAGGCCTCTTGACCAGGCTGCTGTGCCCACCCTACTGACTGTGAGCAGGCACCTCCACAGCCCACACCTGCTGCTTTCATCAGACGCAGTCCTTTGCTGAGAGGCTGGGGACATCTATTCTTCTCCCAATGAGTCTCAGGCAGTGGAATCTCTTCCCTGGTTCTGCTTTTAGGGAACCTGACTGAAGTTAGGGGAAACCCAGTAATTCCAGAGGCTGGGTAAGTCTGCTAGTTGTTTTTTGTTGTTGTTTGTTTTCAGATTGGACAGTCTGTTTTTCTATTTAGTACAGTAGATACTTACTGGGCCCACAGTCATTAGCTGGGATGTACATGCTAAAATCACTCATATCTACATACAAGAGCACATATAGGCATGTGTATTTACACATAAAATCATGGGGATTGAATTTTTGGTCACTTGACCACTGAGCCACAGCCCCAGCCCTTTTTGTACTTTATTTAGAGATAGGGTCTCACTGAGTTGCTTAGCGCCTTGCTTTTGCTGAGGCTGGCTTTGAACTGTAGATCCTCCTGCCTCAGACTCCCGAGCCACTGGGATTACAGGAGTGCGCCACCACGCTGCGCTCACCATGCACACGTCTGCACATGCAGGGTCCTAGCACAGACATGTTCACAGCACCTGGACCACCACCGGGGGGCTGCAGTTCAAGACCTCCAGAGGATACTTGAAACCACCGGTGGCCCTGAGCCCTCTGTTCATTGCTCTCTCCCACACACGCACGCCTAGGACGAGTGTAATTTGTAAATTAGGCACGGGGAGGGGAGAGATGAACGATACCAACCAATCATCAAGAAGAACAGTTATAACAGCTTAATATAATAAAAGTTATTTAAAGCTTACGATTGTTTTTTCTAGACATTTCTTAGAATTTTCAGACTCTGGTTAAGCACAGGTGACTGAACTGCATGAAAGGGAAATCGTGGATGAAGGGAGACGCCCAGGCATGTACAGATTAGCACACAGCCCGCTCTGGAGTGCAAGGTGGGCGTCTCTGGGCCCGTGGCCACGCTCAGCATGATCCACTGCAGGCCCACGCGTCTCTAACCCCGCGCCCTATCCATTTCCGTGCACCTCAGTTCATTTTGCCTGGAGTGTGGATGAACTCCGACTCTTGGGTCAAGTGGGAGCTATTTCCTGAAGAGGAGTCACACAGCTGATGAACTGCACCCCGACCCCGCTCCCCGAGTTTCTCCCCCGGCCCAGTGGGAGGAAAGGTTGTTGTGCTGGGTGTCAGGCCCATTAGCCTAGATCAACTCTTGGCCTCCTGTCATGATTAATGGCAGAATAGTGCCATTGTTGCAAAAAAATCAGTCATGCCGCGAGGAGAGGCCTGAGATGATATCTAACACCAGGGGACGGCTTATTAATCTCACTTCTGGAGGAATCCCTGAGTAAATCAGGCTCCTTTATTAATGATATTTCACTCGGCTCCGCGAGACGTCTTTTATCCAGCAGAAGGGCAATTACCTATTTAGGCCAGGAAACAATATTAGTTACTGCCTCGGCCCCAGGGCAAGGAGCCGAGCCAGGAGACGGAGAGAGACACTCAGAGGGCCCCTGTCCCCAGACTGATGGGTGCCAGGTCCTTTAAACCTCCAAGTAGGCTGCTTGTCTCATGGCTAGGGGGCTTGAGGGGTGGAGTGTGTGTGTGAGAGAGAGGGAGGGAGAGAGATGTGGCAAGAGTTGCGGGGACAGACGCCTTCCTCCTTGGTGAGAACACCCCGTGCCAGCTTATTTATTCATGGAGCATCACTGAGCAGCTACTTCATACAAGGTCATTGCCAAGGTCCTGGGGCTCCCTGGAATGAACAATGCCTGGCTCTCATCCTCTGTCTAGGAAGCATTTCTGCTTCCAAAGTTTGTCTTCATTGAATCCTTGTATGATTACAGTTTGGGGAAGTTGGGATAAGACAGCAGTCCATCATAGGGGAAGGGGGTATTTTCTAGATTTAAATCACTGTATGTCTTTGTCTCCCAGAGGGCAGGAAGAACGAGGGCCTTAGCCAGATTACCAGGAAAAGTACCCAAATGTGACCGTCTCAAGGCATATTTGGCAACTTGCCATTTCTTGTCCTCCTCACTCATTCAGTCACTCAATAAGCGCTTATGGAGCACCTACTGTAGGCCCGTCCCTGTGCTAGGCTCTAGGGAATCACCAATGGATCAGATGTGACTCCTGCCTCCTAGATGTGTAGAGCTATGGGAGGATTTGGGTGGAGAAACCAAGCAACTGTATAAGGCAAAAAAGAATGAGTTCTAAGGGCAGGCACCGGGCCTGGGCATGTGTGTTGTCACATGTGAGTGTGGACAGGTATGCTGAATCACAGAGGGGATTCCACAGGGCCAACCGCGGGTGGACAGCCGTCCTATCTTACCTCCAGCCCTGGTGCTAGTCCCTGATGGGCTCTGGGTCCTTACATACGCTCCTGCGGGGGAGGCCAAGCCTGTCTTGAGAGGCAGTCAGAGTGGAGAGCCACTTCAACGGCCGTTTTCTGAACGCTCAGTCCCATCTGTGTTCACAGGCTCGGCATGTCATCTCTCTGGATGACTCAACCTGGGAATTTGGGGACAGACGGGAAATTACTCTGGATCGCTCTCCCTGAGACTGTCCCAGAGTGCTTCTCACCTCTGGGGGAAGCGTGGCAGAAGCAGAGACCCTGGGTACTCTGCGCACACCGGGCACGGCAATCACGGATGCACCCGGGAGCTTGCTTTTCCCTGCCAACCGCAGACTCTCCACCCGCTTAAGCTCCGCGCACCACGCGGGAAGCGCTCTCTGGCCTCTCTTGCCCTTGGCCAGCCCCGGACATTTCCTACCTACTCGAATCTTCTACCTGCCTCCCGGAGCTCCTCCCGTGGGCCCTTCTTGTTCCCAAGTCTGCACTGCCGGACTGGCACGGGGTAGGGACAACTCCAGGACAGAGAAGGGATCTGAGCCTTCAGGACCGGAAGGAGCGACTCACCCGCAGCCCAGCGACTTGTGCCACAGCCTGGAGAGAATGTCCTTGTGCTGGGGCTACAGAGAGCAGAGGAGGCGGATCCCTGCTAAGCGGCCATCAAAGCATGATACCCCCTCACCTCTCCCCTAGGAGGGAAGCACAGCTCGGCTCCCACGGCATACAGGAGAGTCCGCCTTCCAACCCAGGATTGAGCGGCGCATGCGCTGACCACCAAGCCGCACTGCCGGTGTCCCACTCAGTTCCTCTCCCAACCCCCAGGACCTAGCTGTAGGAGGCAGCCCCTCCCGCCCTCCCCGGCCTTGGTGGGTCCTGGGCAGGGCGTCCCGGCACAGAGGATCCTTCCTGTGGCAGGGGCTAGTGCAGGGAGCCCGGGCCGCAGGACCTTACCCAGGGTGTGGGTAGTGCCCGTTGTGCCCTGGTGGGCGAGGGGATGCGGAAGCCCAGCCCCTCTCTGTCAGCACTTTTGCTGTCCCCCCAGCCCTCCCCAGCTCAGTAATTAAATATGTCTCTGGAAGAGAAGTCTGTGCCCTATGGCATAAAAATCTCTCTGAACTACCTATATTTACCCCTGAAAGTGAATTCTTTATAAGACCCGGGATATCAAAGCGGCCAGGGATCAAAGTCATTTTAATAAGCCAGCCGAGTGCGCCTGCCTGGCCTGGCCTCCTCCCGCCGCCCTCCGTCCCCTGGGCCACATTGTCACCGTGATTGCTCAACGTGCTTGCCTTTAAGGGGACAAAGGGACCCTCCCCACTCCTTCCCGGGGCGGTGCCCACCCTGCCCCACACAGGCTTTGTGTGCTCTGCTGGCCCCTCCCAGGCCACTGTCACTCCCAGGTCACAGTGGTGCTGTGCTGGAGGGCGGGAGCCGGGTGCAGCTAACTGGCCCATCGACTTGTTGGGTCTTTACCCAGGGGAAAAGGGCGCCTCGCTAAGCGTTGGAACAAAGCTGGAGAAATGGTCCCCTTGGGGCGGGTTACTGGCAAGTGGCTCAGGGAGGCTTTGGTGTGCTGGTCACGTGGGCAGGTTCAGTTAGGAAAGCTCACCAAGCGGGCCATGAGGACACAGACGGGCACTTTATGTGTGTGTGTGTGTGGGGGGGTGTTATATTTGGACAAAAAGATCCCAAAAGTGTGAGCATTTCGCACAGGTCTCGGCCTGCCCAGGTTCCCCTGGACACATTCGCACATGACTGCTCACAGTGGCAGGAGGGCTCCTGCCTGTCCCCCCCTCCCCTGTCCATGTCCCACACCTGCCCGCCTGCCCTGGTGAGAGTTTCACTGTGAGCTCCCTGGTCAAGGGCACCTCTCCTATTGTGCTGTTGGGGACACTGAGCCCCGGGGTAGCGAGCTGGGTGCTTGAGACCAGATCCATGTTCTTGGTTTAGACTCCTTTTCTTATATCCAGGATGGGCCCTGGGCCAGATTCAGCCGCTGGCTGTTTTGTCAATAAAGCTTTATTAGAAACAGTCATATGCACTCATTGATACACTGTCTACCTTCTCCTGGGTGCCACACCAGCAACATCCAGCTGTGGACACTGAGGCTGCCTGCGGCTCGCCAAGCCCCACAGAGGAATTCTTTGGACTCTAGAAAAAGTTGGCTGATCTTTTCTTTGATCCTATCTCAGCCGTAAGCCCCTGAAATCTGGTCAAGGACTCCCCCATTCAGCATTGTGCTGGCCTTAGCACAGGGGTCGGAGCAGAAGTCAGGGTCCGCCTCTCTAGAGAGGGGTGAGGACAGGGAAGTGTGGGTGTCAGGGGCAGAGTCTTGGCCTTTCTGAACTTCAGTGCAGCACCCCAGCCATCCCTGTGGTGCTGCAGAGAAAGTCCTGGGCAGTCACGTGACTAACATGTTCTGGAGGCTGTAAAGCCTGTGCGTGGGGTGAGCACTGCAGAGCCCTGGTCGCATCCTCCCATTCCCTTATTGTTCCTGAGCACCGTGAACTGCACGCAGCCACTTTTTTTTTGCTGTGGGGGAAGGTCCTGGGGATGGAACCCCAGGGTCTCACACATGCTAAGCAGGTGCTCTGCCCCTGAGCTGCACCCCAGGCCTGGGTTTAGCACATCTAATGGATTATTCTGTTTAATACTTATAGCCAATCTTTGCGGTGGGTGGTCGTGCAGGGGATAGCTGTAAATCGATCTCCTATTTTTTGAAGGTTGTTTGCCATTAAGGTTATGGCGATTATTATTCTGCCCATTTTACAGACGTGGAAATGGGAGCATTTAAGGGTTGAAGAGGCTCCGTCCATCGGTCCATCACAGCTTCTTGACCGTCTCATGAGCGTCACAGTCGCTGCTCTGTTTTTGGGTCTGGGGAACAAAACAGATGACGCTTCTTTCAATCAACTTGCCCAAGGTCACCCAGTGAGGAGGCCCTGAGAGTTGAACTTGTCTCTGTCCCAATGAACCAGTGGACCCCACTCTCTTGCTGAAGAGACAGGAACGGGCAGGAAGCAGTGGGGGTCAGAGCCCGGAGCCCCAGCTCAGGCCACCTCTCAGATGCCTTCTCTCAACTTCAACCCAATGACCCGTTTCGAGACCTTGGCAATTGGATGCTGCCCTTGAGGTGCCCTTGAGAGGCCCCTCGAGAGCTCCTGGGAGCTGCGCATCTCTGTTTAGCCACCTCGTGGATTGGGGACCTGGAAATAGGCCAAGCGGACCCCTCTGAGTTGAATCCTCAAGGCTCCTGAGGTCTCCTGCAAGATGGTCAACTGAATTCCCCAACCCTGCAGCCACCTGGTGACCCTGAACAACCAGCGGGGGACTCAGGGCCCTGGGACTTCTTTGGGATTTGGGTGTCCACAAGTGGCCAGATGATGGAGAATCCTGTCACTGGGGCCTTGAACGTGACCCTGTCCTGTAACAGGTGGGTGAGCTGGAACCTGGGCCCAACAAGACTTTCTCCCCAGGACCTGGTGTGGGTAGATCCCTGACGGCCTTGCCCTCCACCCTGCCCGCCCCCAGCCTGCTGCTGCAGCCCATCTGCCACATCCCTGGGCCTCTCTGCTCCTGGACGTTGGACGGCCCAGTGGTCTCCCCTCCTCCCCTGGCCCCCACCTGTGTACAGGCCATCTCCTCTCCCAGGAACCCCCCACATAGCTTTTCCAGGTCCTCTCCAGCCAGTGCCCCTGTCCTTCCAAGCCTTGCTGTCCCCACCCTGCCACCTCTATCACCTGCACCCAACTCAAGGCATGCCCCAGGGGCCACCAGGAGGCTTTTCCCCTGTCCCCTTCCCCCTGGGGACAGGGGCATCACTGGGTCAGCAGAGCCAGCACAGGACCTGGTCAGATGAGGTGGGCAGAGCACAGTGGTCTTCCCTGGGTCCCCTGCAGCTCTCAGCTCTGGGGAAGGAGAAGAGGAATTTGTGTGCAGTCGGTGGACGATGGGGGGGGGCACAAAATTAGGTCCAGGTGCTCTTCCCTCCCAGGCGCCCAAGGTACTTGAGACCTGGGCGGTTGGGGGGGGGGGCAGCAACCTCCGAGGGTCCTTTCACCTGCCTTTTCCTGGGCTTCTCAGGCAGAGGTAGCTCGGTCCCATTCGTCCTTCCCAGAGGGTCTTGAGCAAACACACGGAGCAGGGGTAGGAGCTCCTTTTGTGGCAAGAACAGAAGAGAGCAGAGGAGACATGGGAGGTCTCCACAGCAGCCAGTAATAACAGCAAGAACTTCCTATGGCCTCACTGTGTCACAGGCTCTAGCTTAGCCCATCACCTCTATTAGATTATTTGAGCTTTATTATAAACTCACAAAAAAGAATTCTACCTCTTTTCCACAAAGAAACTGAGGATCAGAGAGGTTTAGTGACTTGATCAAGTCAAACAGGTGAAAAGCAATAGGGCCAGGGTCTGGCTCAAGAGCCTGGGCAACCCCCTTCTGGAATGCCACACACACACACACACACACACACACACACACACACACACACACTCACACTCATACATACAGCAGCAGCAGCAGCAGCACTGTGAGCAGTTGGCCCATCAGATTTTCACAAATCTCAGGAACATGGTCCTTCACTTAGGGCTGAGACTAGGATGGGGCAAGACTCAAGGAGGCACTCACTGTCAGGAGCTGCCTCTGAACTGCAGGAGTCCTCAAAGTGTCTCCTTAGATTTTGTGTCCTGGGTGCACTTTGAAGGCTGCCCTCCCCCAATCCTAGGCTGTTTCCATCTCATAGATGAGGAAACCGAGGCTCCAGCCCAGGATGGAAAGTGCTCAGGAGAATGAAGCATGCTGCTGGCAGAACTGGGAGTGAGGCCCAGGGTTGCAGGCAGCAGAGCATGTGCGGGCCCTGCGGGGTGCAGAGGCCTGAGGTCAGCTTGACTGCAGGAGGCTTCCCTGGGCCTCCCCCAGCACATTTCCAGGAGCCTCCAGCCCAGCTCCCAGCCTCCCTTTCCTCCACCCAGTCTCCCTCTCCCCCTCTCCTGCAGAGCCAGCATGGGCCCCAGGCCCTCTTCCCCCTCTGCTTCCTCTTGCCAGATTCCAGCTCCAGGGCCAGTTGCCCAGGCTCAGGGGAAGGGGCAGCTGGTTGAGGTTAGATGCAAAACATGCAGCCTGCAACCTGAGCACTCCTCTGCACTCCATGGCTTCCCAGACAGCAGGAGGCTCAGCACCCAGAGGGGCCTGGCAGATCTCCCAGAGGTGGAGGAGGCAGGCACTATCCTCCTAGGTCTCAGTGGAGGCTGAGGTCAGCCAGGACTCCTGATGAGGCTCCCCAAGAGTCAGAGAATGGCCCAAGGGCATCCGCATGACCCTGTTGGAACCTGGTTGGAACCAGCTTGGGGATCTAGGCCTTCCCTCCCTGGGGGAGGGGGCAGAGTGGAGGAGACTTCCTCATGCCATGCGTCCATGATAAGTGTGCGTGGATCTCATTTGAACCCCGTCTAGATCAAAGTGCGAGTTTTTTTCCTGGTTAGGCTTTTAAAAAAATGACTTTCGGATTTTCAAAAGAAAATGTTCTGCTGACTTAGACATCAATAGCTCACTTAAAACTTGGGGAATTGCACTATTAACATTTTTTTTCCCTTTTTACTGGTCTTCCCCCAATCCTTATCCCCTCAGGGTCCCAGGGGGCAGAGCCCAGGTACCTGGGGCCCTGTGCTCTGTGGGAACAGATGCTCCCTGCAGACCCCCTGCCAGGTCCTTACCAGATTCTGCCACTCTGAGGTGCAGACACACTATTGTCTCCTAAGAAAGGGGGCTTGATTTTCCCCCTTTCTTAGGGTAACTGAAGAGGCACCCTGATGCCAGTTTGCAAGCTCTGGGTGAAAGTTGGGGAGAAATTGAATTACCTGAACTGTTAGGAGATTGCAAGATGGAGAGGGAGCCCCCCACCCCCAACATAAATAGGCCAACACATTAGATCATTTCTCCTGGCTGAAATTTCTTTGGGATATCCACCCCCATCACTCAAAAAAAAATTGTAAAAACTGATAAATTGGGGTTTTGTGTGTGTGTCTTGTTTTAAACCAATATGATCTCAATTCTTTTGTGAGCTTTGAAAGTCCATGCGGGAATTTCCCCCCTCGCTGGAAATACCCCGCGTCCAGGCCTCATGGTATGTGATCTCTAATAAACTTCAAAAGAACACCTTTGACATTTTAGATAACTAGCAAATAATGATGCAGAGAGATCTTTTGCCACTACAAAGAAAGAACAAAAGAACCGACATGAAAGAGAAATCAATAAACATATGGCAATTAATAAAACATTTTCTATGAATACCCTACAAAGAGTTTTACAACGGTATAAAAACCCAACAGTTGTTTCAATGTGGATTTAAGAAGTCTCAGCTGGCGTATTAAGACATCCGCATGGAGCAACACACAGAAAGGCACAGAGGAATCAGGGCCAAGCCGGGCCTTGTAAATCCATCAGAGGCAAAGGTGCGGATCAGATGGCGAAATGGCCGCACAGGAGCCAGGCATCGGAGCAGAGCATTCCATCTCAGGCACTGGAAATGCGAGGTGGAGGGAGCCACTGTTGAGCAAGGCCATTTGGAAGTTGGGCTGGGTCCCCCAACGTCCAGCCAGGTCCTGTGTAACACACCTGGACACCTCCATCTTCCCCCTGGCCCGTCTCTCAACCGTGTCCATCCTAGAGCCAGGGTGGGATTCCATGAGCAAAGGAGTTGGGTTTTTTGTTTTTGCAGTGTTGGGGACGGACCCCGCATGCTGGGCCAGTGCTCTCCCACTAAACCACACCCCGCCACCGGGCCCCAGCACAGACCCTCAGGATGGAGTCCGGCCACTCTGAGGACCCATGGGTGGAACGCAAGAATTCCCCACCGAGTTCTCTTTCTCCAAGTTCGGAGCTGATTCCTGCCTCTGCCACTTCCAGGTCACTGAGTGGCTTTTAGGGATTGCCAGGGCCTCACTTTCCTCTTCTTGCAATGGGGACAATGCCGTCTGGACACACCCTGTCCCCGCTCGCCCAGGCTTACTGGATGCTGGTGGTTGAAGTATGAACCTCAGAGCCACATCTTTGTGCAAGTGGAGGGGAGAGGAAGGTGACCCCTTCTTAGCCTGGGCAGACCCAGACTGGGGCCATGCCTCCTCCCTACCCCACCCTCTCCCCCCGGGTGGTCTTCCAGTGAAAAGAACCCAGGGTCTTCTGGCCCTTTGTGTATCGAGAAGTTTCTCCTGGGTGTCTCTTCAGACAAGGTGGATGGAGGACTCCTTGGAGACTGGCACAGTTGGCGACCTGCAGCGCACCCCTGAGAACCGTGAGGCTTGGGTGGCGGATGGAGCTACTCAAGGATCTTGGAGGAGGGTTAGAACCGAACAGCCCTTGGCCGGGACGTGCACATGACCAGACAGCTGGAGAAAGAGGGTGTGGCAGAGGAGAACGGGCAAACACGCAGGCGCTCTTGTTTCTGTGCAGAGGAATCCCGTGCTCCACTACAGAGCACACACACATATACATGTGTGTGTGTGCACACACGTGTGTGTGTGTGTGTGTGTGTGTGCGCGCGCGCATCTGAACAGAAGCAGCTGGTCGAGCAGAAAGGCAAAGTATCTGACAGCTGGGTTCAAACCCTTGGAGACCTTGGCTGCGAGTTCCAGCACCCATCTCTAAACTGGACCCTTGATCAGAAGCTCCAGAGGGTCCTCATAACCACAGGGTCATGTGCATATGACCCACAGGGTCCTGCCCTGTTCAGTCAGCTGAGTGGTGACAGGCTGACAGCCACCCCTTCTCCTGAAGGGGAAGACCGTGGGACCTGGATCTGGCCTCTGTATGGCTGTGACCTCCTGACCTCTGTCCACTAGGGTCCACCCCCTCGCTGCAGCAGAGACCCTCTGAGTTGGAGGCTGCCATACTCCACCTGTCCCCACCCCTCTCATTCTGCCAGTGGCCCTCCTAGGTTGGGGCTGATGGCCATGTCTCCAGGCTGGGAGCTCTGGGGCGGGCTTTCCTGCCCTGGGCAGCTTTGAAGGGGGCACCAGCTTCCTTATGCTGGGTAAAGCTCTTCCCCTGCTCTGGGGTCTCAATTCCACTGTGCCTTAGAGTCAGCTGGGAGGAATGAGACCCTCTGGGGACAGATCCAGACAGAGCACAGCTAAAGCACCCGGGCAGACTCGGCCTGCGGGCCCTCTCTAGCCGACGTCCTGGGATCTGCTCCAAGGTGACCCCTGGGGCAGGCAGGAGTTCTCCCTGGGAAGGGTCCCAGTGGCCTCTGGATGAGGATTGGCAAGGCGCTAGGAAACTCAGTGAGTCCCTGTCCCTAAATAAATACAAAATAGGTCTGGGGTTGGGGCCCAGTGGTCACATGCCTCTGAGTTCAATTTCTGGTACTAGATCCCCAACAGATCCCAGATATGATTCTGTAGGGTGAAGAGTAACAGCTTCAGAGTCACAGGGATCTCGGTTTGAATCTCAGCTTCACCGTTTTTATTGCTCGGCAGATCTTAGCAAATCTCTTAGTGCCTTTGTTTCTTCATCTGTACAGTGGGGAAAACCACATTGACCTTCTAAGGTAAGATGAAGACTCAGGAGCACAAAACACGTAGCCTGGGATGTGCTCCACATCCAGACGTCATTGTAAGGGGACAAATAATAATAACAGTGGTAGCTTCTGTCCTCCTCCTCCTGGTCGTCTCCATTGCTGGGCTTTGACTTCTGGCTCTCCTTGCCGGGTTAGGGTCCCCTGGAGGGCGGGGCTGGTGGAGGCTGGCCAAGATATGTGGTCAGGAGCAAGAACCAAGGGCCCTCCCTCCCTTGGATCTGAACAACCAGAGCTTTTTGCTGAATCAGGGACTCAGCCTTGGATTTTGTCCGTAAGCAGCTTCTCCTACAATTGCCAGAGGCCCACGCTTGCTGGAGGAGCCCAAGGAGTCCCCCAGGGTGACCTCTCCTCCCCTGGGGGACTTACCCACCCCTGATGCCCAGCAGAGGGTCTGACCTCCAGGAATCCCATGCACAGGAGCCCTGGGGACAGCATGAGAGTCCTTCAGGTTCATACCTCAATTTGCGCTCGGGCAGCGAGTCCCGTTCAGAATCGGGCTGGGCGCTCTTCAAGCCGCTGCCAAGCCGTGAGTGCCGTGACCAGGGTTGCCTGTTCCTCCTGCAGCTAGCCCAGTTGCTGTCCAATGAAGGCCACGTGTCGGCGTGTCCCCGGGTTTTGTGGGCACTGGGGTGGAGCTGGGCAAGGGCAGACCACCGTGGCTGAGTTTCTTCCCAAACCTGCTGATGTGCCAGTTGTTCTCGTCCTTGTCATCGCACAGATACGTTGAGCATCACACACACCAACGAAACGAGCCACAGAGCCAAGGCGGTGGGTTCCAGGTAAGTCGCAGTAAAGGCAAATTTGGAAAGAAAATATGTTGTCAAATTGGGAAGGAACAAAAGAAGGACCCAAGGGCAGATAAACAGCAAAATTGGCTTCCACGTTGTTCTGCATGTGCAAGAGGACTCAGGGGACGGGGCAGGGCTGGACATCGTAGGGGAACACTGTGGCTTCCCTCACGCAAGAAGGCGGAGCGATAATACTCTAAGAAATTCTGTGGTCCATTGTGAAAAGATCAAGGCATGCCCATTCACCTCTCTGTTTAAATTAAATGCTTCAAATAGGAAAGCATACATTGTTTCTGAAGATTTCAGACCCATTTTGGATGACTTGAATTCGTAATCAAGCTAATCATTTCAGAAGCTTCTGGCCGGGCGCAGTGACACAATCCTTCATCCTAGCGGCTGAGGAGGTCGAGGCAGGAGGATTGCAAGTTCAAAGCCAGCCCAACTCAGTGAGATCCTGTCTCTAAATAAATTACAAAACAGGGCTGGCGATGTGGCTCAGTGGCCAAGTGCCCCTGAATTCAATTGACCTCCTGAGGAGGAGTCGATGGGTAACCTATTTTACAGATGGAAACATAGAGGCCTAGTAGCATGAAACAGCTTGATCAAGTATCAGTACTGGTGCAAGTTCAGGATCCAGCTGTCCTGTTTGTGGTTCACAGAATTCAAAGATGGTCCCCAAGATTCCTGCCCCCACTGATATACACACCCTGTCCATCTTCCTCCTTTGGAATATGGAAAAAACCCTGAGATTTTATTCTTATAATTAGGTGACCAATTGGATGACTCTGGGTTAGCCAAAGGGAGATTATCTAGGGTGGGCCTGGCCTAATTAGGTGGGGATAGAGGCACAAGAGACATTTCTCCTGCTGACTTCTAGGAAGACAAAATCCCCTTGAGTTCTACAGGAACTTTAGTCCAACAACCACCTAAATGAGCTTTGCACAGGACCCTGCAGATCAATTGAGACCCAACCCTGGTTAACCCATCAATAGAGGTCTCGGGTGAGGACCTCAGCAGAAGATACAGCTGCCCCTACCCAGGCTCGGGGTTCATGAAACTGTATGATCAATTAGTGTTACTCACTCACACCGGCTGCTTAATTTTTGTGGCTTGGAGCACAACAAGACGAAAACCAATGTGGCCCCCAAAGACCTGTCCTTCCCTCTACCCCTGGGACCTTCACCCTGCACCTACCAAATAGGATCTTCTGGGTCTAGGAGACAGTGGCAGACCCAGCCAAGGTGACTCCTTACTTCTGAGTGATGTCTTGGTTTTAGTCCAGGAAAATTAATTTTCCATATAAAATTCAATTTAAGTAAATTATTAGGAAGAAAAGTTTCCACCCCCTTCCGCTCCAGGGGAAGAACTCTCGCTTTAGCTGCGCTTCTGAATTAAACATCAAGACAGTGGCCTGTCATTAGCTCCCTGGCATGGAGCTTTTGTGAATTTCATGCTCTGAGAGATGGTCTCTGTTAATAAGTTTACTTTTTCTGGGGGCTGCCCATCCCCCGCACCCTCTTCTCACCAGTGCAGAGACTGGGTCTCTAATTGCCGGGTCCTGCTCAGCCCTGGGGGCTGCTTTCAGAAATGGAAGTGGCTGAAAAGGAGCCACTTGGAACCACTTATTAACGGCTTTGGGTGTCTTCTGTGCCCTCTGGGGACACAGCCCGTCTCTGCCGTCTCTGGTACCGGGCAGAGAGGCGCTCATAACTATGTGTTGTCCCTCGTTCCCAGCGCATGGCCCGAGGTCACAGATGTGCAGAGCTGGGTGCACAAGGACAACGGGAAGGAGTCAGGGAAGAATAAAGGAGGAGGGTGAGGCCCTAGCGCCAAGTCACACACCTGTAATCCCAGCATCTCCGGAGGCTGAGGCAGGAGGATTGAGAGTTCAAAGCCAGCCTCAGCAAAAGTGAGGCCCTAAGCAACTCAGGGAGACCCTGTCTCTAAATAAAATACAAAATAGGGCTGGGGATAGGGCTCAGTGGTCGGGTGCCCCTGAGTTCAATCCCCAGGACCCACCACTAAAAAAAGGGAGGGTGATGAATCAAGAGGGAGGGGGGGCCCCCTAGGAGGGAGGCGGGCCTGGGGAGGGAGGAGGGGCCGAGAAGGAGGAGGGGTCGGGGAGGGAGGCCGGGTTGGGGGAAGGGGCGGGGCCAGCTCCTCCAGCCTCCCTAGGCAGCCTCTTGCCAGGCCCCAGGCCAGAGCCCAGCCCGCCCACAGCCCTTGCAGACCCGGCCTCTCTCCAGGCTCTGCATCTCAGCTCCAAGGCAATTTGCTGGCTGTGGAGCCCCTCAGGCCATGCTGGGACAGGTGCAGGAGCCAAGGAACTGGTGGCACAGCACACCCCCACGCTGGAGCAGCCACAGTGGTGGCTGAACACTCCAGCTTCGAGCCCCTGGGGTGGGGTGAGGATTCCAGTGCAGTGCCCCAGCCTCCTGCAGGCCCCCAGGCAGCCCACCTCTTCTCTGGATTCCTGTCCCCCAGGCTCTCACTGGGCCTCAGGGACTCGCCTCCCAAGTACATCCCCTGCACCCATCTTGTCATTGTCCTACCTTGGGGAAAATCAAGTGAAGCCACTCTCACCTCCCCGTGCCTGTAGCTGACACCACTAGTCAATCTCATGCTTGTTCCTCTTGGCCTCAGAAAGGCTGCATACTCCTGCTCTGAATGCTGCCAGGCAGCCATGACTAACCATCCCCTAGGACGAAAAACCCTGAGTCCAGCAAGCTCCACCGTGGGACCTCATCTCATGGGACCAATAGCAAATGCTAAACCAACACAGTGCTACCACAAACCCCCAACCCACAGAAGGAAATGTATCAAAACACCACACTTCTGCTAAATGGCCCTTTATCAGAGCATAATGTGAAGATACTACAAATAATGACAACACAGGGTCACTGGTCTGGGAACTCAACATGGAATTGCATATTTACTCCTTATGGTAACCTACGAGATAAATATTTTCATCCCTATCTTATAAATTGGAAAATGGAGGCACAGAGAGATCAAATCACTTGCCAAATGTCACACAGTCTGTCCATGGTGAAACCTGGAGTCAAAGCCGGGTTGTCACTAACAATACCACTGATAATCCCAAAGGCCATTCATCAAAACAATGGAGGAACTCAGCACAAAATTATAAAACAACACACTTGCCTAGAGCTCTGCGTAGCCTGGAGGGCCTGGACTAATGAACACACCTGCTCCTCTGACTGCACTGGAAACCGCCCAGAGTCCTGGAATTCCTGTGGCCAGCCAGGGCCGTAGGGCATCACTCTCACCCAGGCCCTGGCCCCCTCTGAGGCTCACTGTGGTTGTTGGCATGAGGGGACAGAGGCCCACCGATTAGGAGCATCCACACAGGCCCCAGAACCTGGCTGCAAATGAGTCACGTCCATACACCCCCGTGCAGCCTGGGGCCTTCATCCAGAAGGAAGACCCCTTGGCCACTTGTCATTTTATCTGCATGCAGAAAGGAGAAAATGTGCTTCCCTACCACAGACTCTCACGTCTCTCTCCAAAGCCGCTTACAGGGAGACCGCCCAGACAGGGAAGCTGATCCTGCCCGGCCAGGGCTGAGCAAGGGCTTGGAGCAATTAAACACCTGGCAGCCGCAGCCCTCCAGCTGCCCGGAAGGGCAGGGAGGGGAGCCTGGGGAGGAGGGCTGGGCATCAGGGCCCCAGGTTCTTACCGACTCAGGGGTTGGTCTGGGGAAGGATGGGGCCTGGCCCCCTGCCATGAACAGCTGACAGTGACTTCCCACAATAATCCCGAGGCCTGTTCTATTCCTAGACTGGAGTCCTTGAGAACTCTGAGCGCAGGCTGCAAGGCTGCTCCATCAGACAGGCAGGGGGGCACAGTGGGTAGAGCCTGCTGGAGCTCAGTTCCAACCCTGGGAGCTGTGACCCTTAGGAAGTTACTTAACCTCTCTGAGCCTCAGGTTTCCCACCTCGAAAATGGGGCTACTGATGATCCCACTTGAGTTGGTGCATGGCAAGTACCTGAAATGGCTCATCCACAACATGACCTTTTTTTTCCCTGCTTTTATTTTTTAGTTTTTGGTACCAGGGATTGAACCCAGGGGTGCTCAACCACCGAGCCACATCCCCAGTCCCATTTAGATTTTATTTAGAGACAGAGTTTTGCTAAGTTGCTTAGGACCTTGCTAAATTGCTGAGACTAGCTTTGAACTTGAGATCCTCCTGCCTCAGCCTCCTGAGCCGCTGGGATTACAGGCGTGCACTGAAGCACCCAGCAAATTAGTGAGACCCTCAGCAACTTGGTGAGATCCTGTTTCAAAATTAAGAAGGCTGAGGATGTTGCTCAGTGGTTAAGCACCCCTGGGTTCAATTTCTGGTTACCCCCCCCCCCAAAAAAAGAAAGAAAAGAAAAAAAAAATAGAATGAGGCTGGGCACAGACAGAGGCTGAGGCAGGAAGGTGGCAAGGGGGCACTCCCTCCGCCTTCTGTGTGCCTTTCTGCATCTGAGCCCCCCTCTGAGGATGTGGCAGGAGGCCTTCCTCAGCCCCATGAGAAGAGCCAGTGTCCATGCCTTCCTGGCGTCTAGCTCACAGCCCTGGGATCCGTGGTGACCTTCTCCAAGCCTGTTCTAAGTCCGAGCCCTCGAGGTCAGAGTTTGGCGGTGTGGATAGGACTCTGGCTCTAGGGCCGCTGTCCTGCCCCCCCACAAGCCTTTCTTGCAGGCTGATGCCTCCTTGGGATCTCGCTGCCCGTGGGGAGTCCCCTCGACCGATGAAAACCTGAGGGTCAGAGTGGGGAAGTGGCCGGGCAACACTTGTGGGGCCTGGACTCCTGCCACCGTGACAGCCCGCACATTTGGCCTCGTGGTGCAGAGTTGGCTTTTCCTTGTGGGACTGTCCTCAGCAAGGTCAATGTCGGGGCTGGGGTTGTGGCTCAGCAGTAGAGGGCTCGCCTAGCATGTGTGAGGCCCTGGGTTCCATCCTCAGCACCACATAAAAACAAATAAAATGAAGATATTGTGTCCAACTACAGCTAAAAAATAAATACTTTTTTTAAAAAAGAAGGTCAATGTGGATTTGCTGTTCCCACAGTGGCCCTTGCGGGGACCTCCTGGAGATGGACACACCCCAGTGAGAAGGGCAGAAGGGAACTGCTGCCTGTGGGCCAGGGGAGAAGGGACCGCGTTTTTATTTCTAGGAATAAAGTAGAATTAGCCAGAAACCCAGGGTCGTCTTGAGCTTGCACAAATTCAGGTACAGATGATGGACCTCTGCGCAGGAAGCCAGGGGGCAGACTGCAAGGGCTCAAGCTTGCTCCAGGGCTCCGGCCTGCCCTTCTAGGTTCCTGCCAGCCCTTCCAGGGGCAGTTGGCTGGGCGTGGCTGGCGCTCTGCAAACCACTTCAGTTCCCTGTTAGGCTCTGGAACAGGGTCCCAGAGAGAGGCCAGGGCGGGAGGAGGGACCTGCCCCTTTTGACCACTTCCTGCTGCCCGAGGGCCTGGGAGCAGCACCCCGCAGGCGCCCTGGAACCCTGTTTGCAGTTTTCCCAGTTCTTGTGGAACAAGCCTCACTGTGCTTCCTCCAAGGCGCCAACCCCAGTTCCAGGTCTCCCTCTCTGGCCAGCGGGTCCTTGATTCATGGAGCCCTCCAACAAGCCCTGAGACACCAGTGCCGGCCAGGTGAGAGGCCCTCCTCGGACATCCCAGGCCTCTAAGATCCCAACTTTCAACAATCCCGGTCCCTCCCTTTATGTATTTCCACACACATGCGTGAGCACATTCGTACATGTACACGTATCCACACCACAAGCCTTTAAAATTCCACAGATATGGAGTCACATCCGCTCGAGCGCATGCATCACACATATGAGCGCACGTGCAACATAGATGTCTAATGACATGCATGCTCATGTGTGCACATATTGCATTTGTACACTTGTGCCCCGCATATGCCCACCACACACATCATATGTGCACACATACACACGCACAAAACACAGGAAGGAACGAGCCTACACACACCCTGTTGTGTTCATACGCCTGTCTGCATATACTGCAGACATAACCACACATATTTGCTCATGCACATGTCCTCCACGTGTAACACACACACTGCAGGGCCTGCCCACACACGTAAGTGACCTCATACATACCCACACACGGAGGGATGCCTATATGTGTGGGAGTAACCCTGCGCATTTCTCTTGGCACGCTCACACACACACACACACACACACACAGAACTGTGGACCTAAGTGCACGTGCCCCGTTTACACACACGCGTGCCTATCCCAGTATGCATGCCCACAAGGAAACTGGGTGTGCATACAAATGAAGCTCACGTGCACGCGTAGGCACACACACTCGCACCACAGACGCAGGTGCACACACACGCCTTGCACCCGCCCTCACACGGGCGCCTGCGGCAGCGGCGCAGGTCCTCGGGCGCGCACGCGCAGACACACAGGCGCGCATGCGCCTGCCCCCGCGGGCCGCCTGTAATTGCTCCCAGCCCCGGAGTCGGGCAAAATGCTCTTGTGACGCGGGCCGCGGCCCCCGACGGCTGCCCACTCCTCGGCCAGGCGGCGGGGAAGCGGCCTCCCGCGCGGGCACCTGTTCGCGGCGTGGCCTGGCGATGGCTGTGGGTGTGGTGAATAATTGATGGCACCGCTCGGCAGCCCGGGCGCCGCGCTGTGATGTATTATTTAGCAGCGCGGCCGCCATGTAAGGTGAGCGTGGTGGCGGCTCGCAGAACTGTTCCAATCTGGCCTCGTTAGTGGCCTTTCTTGCTGCCTCTCCAAACAGCGGCCCCGCTGATTGATTTCCGCACGGAACCTCGGCCATGAAATCCCAGCGCTGCTGCTCTCAAAGCGGCGGCTATAAAGCAGCCCCGGCCCTTCTTCTCCAAACAGGAGCCTCGGTGCCGCGCTCGCGCCTTTCATCCGCGTGTCTCCCGCGCTCCGCCGCGGCCCCCATTAGCGCGCCCCCCTGCTTCCTCCTTTCCTGGCTGCGACGCGCTGCTCCGCGCTGCTCTGCGGAGGAGCCCAGCTTCTTAAGATGGCGACGGGCCTGTGGGGGAAAGGTGGAGGGGCTTTCATGGAGCGCCGGCGACAGAGCCGGCCTGGGGACAGAAGTCTTCCTGCCTTGGAAGTTTTCAAACGCACGGAGGCTGATCCAGGGAGAGGAAGTGCTGGCTTTTCTGGCGACTGTCCCTGCTTCGGGGAAGAAGGGGTCTCCCAGGACTCCTGAGAAGAGAAGCCAGAGAAAGGAAGCCCTTTGGGGGCGCCTACTGTATGCGCCCGCACTTGGCGGGAGTTTCAGGTTATTTAATGCTGACAGCAACCACGAAGAAGGGCGGGGTTGGGTTTGTGGCAAGGACAGGTGACACAGCTGGCAAGAGGAGGCTCTGGGGCCTTAACCCAGGCCCCCAGACCCCAGGACTAACTGGCCACCCTGCAGCTGCCCTGGGCAAACTTTGGTGTCAGATAAAAGGCATCCCAGGTCCTCAAGAAAGCGCCCCTGCCAGAATCAAGAGGGGACTCTGAGAATGATCCCCTGGGACCCCGAGAAAGCACAGCTCACTGGGGCACATGGTCCCCTTTGTAAGACAGGGGCACAGGGCTTGGACTTTCCCTTCCTCTCTTCTAATCTGCTTTTTGCAGCCGGGGGCAAGCATGGGTCTCCTGGAACCTGACCTGAATCGGGGTGAGGTGGAGCCAGGAAATGGGCAGAGGCAGGGGGTGCCAGGGCCAGGATGGATCCTTGCATTCCCTCATGCCGTTTTGAAGTCACCTGGAAAGAAGGAGCAGAGCCAAATGGCGACCCTTCCTGCGGAGACACAGCGCTCTCTTCCTCCTAACACATTCGGGTTTTGTTTTTTATTTGTTTTTGCTTCCTGTGTTCATTAGCAACCACGCATGGGGCTCCTTCTGGCACCCAGGCGATGTCAAGGTGCTTAGGAACACGGTCATTCTCCTAAGAGACAAAGTCGTTGTCCTCATGGGTGTTCCACGCTGGATGGGCAAACAGATCATTCAGAAAATTAAGCAGAGAGTCACCGTTGGCACCAAGCCCCCTGCCGCTGGAGCCCCCTCTGCCTTGCTCTGTGCCTAGGAGTCCTGCAGAGGGCATCTCTGACGCGGTTCTCCCCTGGGACTTTTGATGAGTCCCGCCACATGCACTGGTACATCAGAGGAGAAGGAGGCCAGGGCTGTTGCTCTCCTGCTTTGGCACAGTGGTTCTGGCTCTGCCAGGGCCCCCACCACACCACACCTCCGCTCTCTCTGGACTCTGATACCACTTCCCCCAACCTGCTCCCTGCAGTCCAAAGAATAGGAATCACTTTCTGCTGTGTGGCTTGTCCCAGGTGTCTCAACCTCTCTTGCTCATCTCTAAAACTCTGCCCTCAGTGCTGCAAATAATCCCTATTCTGTGTTCATAATCCCAGCTGACCGCGCCCTCTGCTTCCTCCCAAGACCTTGTCTGATAGCAAACAAGTAGGCGATATGAAAAACCAAGAAAGACCAGAGGATAGAGTGAGGGGGTGTGGTGTTGGTGGGGACAGGTTCTCTGAAAAGAGGACATTTGAGCAAAGAAATGAAAAAAAATGAGAGGCTAGTCATTTAGTGTCTGAGAAAGAATATCCAAGGCAGAACAGCCAATGCAAAGGTCCTGGGGTAAGTACTGCTTGGGGTGTTTAAGCAACACTAAGAAGATAGAGGGAAGGGAGACAGGCAGGAGGTTGTGGGGAACAGATCATCTGATTTAAAAGTGTCTTGAAGGCAGGGCGGGGTTCATTATTGCTCTGTGTTAGAGCAGGACCTGAGGTTTGGTGAAAGCAGGTGGCCTGAGTTCACACAGGGACTATCATCAAGAACTGATCCATGTGGCCTTTCCCCAGGATGCGTACCTGTGAAGGGTCCCAGACACGGAAGAGGACCCTCGGGGGGGGGGGGAGGCATTACCCCAGGGTGAAGTCTGCCCATGGCTTCAGGCTGGTCCTGGCCACTGGGCTGTGCCCCTGGCCCCCGAGGGTCTCTGTTCTCTTCCTGATCCTGCAAGGAGCTGAAGAATAGCTTCCCCAAGGTGGGCACGTCCTATGCCTGGGACCCTGGGAATAGATCCATTCCTTATGGAGCAAAGGGGCTTCTCAGGTGTGGGAGGAAGGCCCCGAGGCAGGAGAGCTGCCCGGTTATTTCAGGCCCAAGGACGTCAACACATGTGTCCTTACAAGGGAGAGATGGCGGAGCAGGTTCAGAAGCAGATGAAGGCAGAGTGTGAGGAGAACCGGGAAGAAGAGATGGAGGGCTGTGGGGGGCCACAAGCCCAGGGCCGTGAGCGACCCAGGCAGCTGGGAAAGCCCAGGAACCAGCCCAGCAGCTCCGGCCTTGAGTCGGGAACCGGCCTCCTGGCCTCCAGAGCTGAGAGAGCACAACTGGGCACCTGCAGGCCTCAGGGCTGTGCTGAGTGGATCCAGATCCAAGAGGAAAAGAAGGAGACCCCGAGTCCTGCCTTCTGTGGCTCCTCATGGCAGTATCCATGTCAGGGGTGAACAGCAGGCCCCAGTGACATGTTCCTGTTACCTTTCAGCCTCATCTTCTGTCCCCCTGCCACCTACCTCACTCACTCTGCCCAGCCACAGAGGACTCCTTGTGGTCCTCTAGCATCCCAGGATCATTTTCTCACTAGGGCCTTTGCACTGATCCTTCCCTCTGCCTGGACCCTCCTCTCCAGATAGCCACCGGTCAGATGGCACCTCCCCAACAAGGTCTCCTCTGCATACAACCCTTAAATCCCTCCCACCCCACTCGCTCCTCACACCCTGGACCCTGCCCAGCTTGGACTACTGTTTTCTCTCTTGATGTCATAATGTCCACCATTGCCTTCATCTAGTGACCATGGCCATTATTTCTTGCTTCCCTTTCCCTCTAGAGTGTAAGCTCCGGGAGGGCAGGAAGTTTTGTGTCTGTCCGGTTCAGTGCTGCATTGCCAATTTCTAGGCCTTGCATACAGTAGGTGCTAAATAAATACTTGCTGAATAGGTGGAGAAATGAATCCTCCCTCGAGCCCTGGAAAGAATGTGACCTCTCACCTTGACCCTTTGGCCTCCTGATGGGCCCACCGTGCAAGCGGGCTGCCATCCCAATGCCCAAAGGTGCCCAGAGGACACCTCGGCTTGGATTGTGTAGCTGACCATGGAACATTTAGTGCCAATGACCAAGGAAGAGTTGAGGTCCAGCCCAGGCCCTGCCTGGATGGGAGGGGTCACGACCCACGGAGGGAAGGGCCAGGTTAAGACAGGGTCCACCTGCCATGCTCTGGGCCATGCCAGGCAGCTGGTCCTGTGGAGCCTGAGCAGATGTGCAGTGCTCTGGACTGAGTGACCCCCGTGGGCTGTTGTAGAGTTGGGGTCCCTGCCCAGCTTTGTCACTTATTCTCCCAATTCTACTCATCACCTCGCAAGTGCCGGGTCCTGTGCCGAGTCCTGTGCTGAGTGCTGCGTTGGGGTCACAGGCAGAATCAGCCCCTCAACAGCAGCACTACCAACATTCCCCCAGAGAACACCCTGCCCTGGGCCCTGCCCTGGGCGTCGATGACCTGGCAACACCCTGGGCTCCAACTTGCCGGATGCTCGTAGCATCTCCTCAGTCCTGGACGCACAGAGTGTCTCCCGGTGTCCCCCGGAGGGAACGTGCCCTGTTTGGGGACCACTGGGCTCCCCTGCAGAGTCTCAGCTCTCGAGTGGCTGGCAGTCCAATCCAGGGGCCAGTGCAGATGACAGCCAGTGAGGACTCCGCGTGACAATGACAAGAGGGAACGAAGGGCTTCATCGGGGGTGGCCCAGCTCTGCTCAGACATGTCCAGTGACGGGGGCTCATCATCGGCAGAGACGTCCTCCTTTCCTGTGTCCATCCTCCTGGTCTGAAGCCTGCTCCTTGGGGCTCCCTTCCATGGGATTGTGGACGATCCCAAGGACACGACTGTTAGAGTCTGTGAACAAGTCAAGATGGCGCCTGGCATTTTGCAGAGGGAGTGGGTTGTGAAGTAACATCAGCGAGCCGTTAAGTGTGGAGATTCCTTATTGGTTGACTGCTGTATGTAGTTTATGTTAATTAGATAAGCTGTGTGGAATGTATATATACCCCTCCTGTCTTACAATAAACAGCTCCCACTCCTGCTGTATCAGTGTACACAAGTTGCTCGTCACCCCGCGGTTATTTTGCTGCAGCCGAACTGTGGCACATGACTGCTCCTTCTTAGAACCAGGCCAGCCCTGCAGACGTGGGGAAGGCACTTGGAGCATTTCTCAGGCCCTAAAGCGTCTCCATGGTGACTCCATCCCTGCAGGACCTCGGAGATCTAGAGGGGACCATTGCAATCATCTTCTCTCGTGGCCTTGGCCAAGACATCAGAACATTAGCCACACAGGCAGAACCAGAAAATGTGGTTCTGTCCTGTACCCACACTTCCTACCTTCTTTGTGGACCCCAGTCTGCAAGTCTTCCCTCCATCCCAGAATATACTGGTACGTGAGCAGTGGCTGGGGCCGTGGGTCAGAGGCGGAGTCCCTACCCAGCCCTCTGCTCAGCCAGGACACAGAGCAGCCTCTTCCCTCGCAGCCCAGGTCTCGCAGCTCCCGCCTCCTCCAGGCTCTTGACTTTCATGTTATTTGAGCCTGAAACTCTAAATTAAAAGAATAAACCATTAGACAAGAAAGCCAGCCTTTCAAGAAAGCAAATATTAACTCTCCTGACAAGTTAAAGATGTAAGAGTAAGGAAATCAATCCCAGTACCCACCTGACTCAGCTGCGAGTGATATTTTCAAAGTCATAAAATGTGAATATTCAGTGTTCTTTTAAGCCCATCTATATTGGGAGGAGGGGGAAGGGAAGGGGGGGGGTGGAGGAGCAGGAGGCCGGCACAGATTCCTAAAATGAACACATCCAAAAAAAAGTATCTGCAGACTTCCTTTTGTAGCGCAAACTAGAATCACAGGAGCTAGATTTATACTGCAGCTGAAATGGTGATAAAATCAGATGAAGTTGATGAAATGGTGGCTTTGAAGATGTTGCATATGGAATAATGAAGGATGCTGATCTCTGAGACATGGGCATCTAATGAGGCAAGTTTTGTCATTGCTTTGCTCACTGCCTGCAGAGAGTTACCAGGCCAGAGCGCAGGGAGAAGAAACCCAGGCAGATCCTCATGGAGCCCCTGAGTTGGGAAAGTAATCCAGGGAGACCAGGCACCTGAGGTGCTCAAGGAAGCGAATAGGAGGAGCAAGACCTGCATGCAGATCTGCAGGATGTCCCTTGACCCTTCTGCACAGCGCTGATCCAGATGTGCATGGGAGAGAACCCCAAAGTGGGCGGAGACAGCCTCCCTAAAGGAAACTGTCTCTTAAGCACGTTTACCACTGGAAATAGGCCTACTCTGACCAGTTAGAGTGGAAGACTATGTTAATGTATGGGACATCAGATAGATGGCTCAGGATGATTTTGCCTTGATAGGAGGAATAATTAGCCCCAGACTAAATGCTGCTCTGGTTCTGGCAGAGTCAAAGAAGAAAGCAAAGAAAAATCAAAAATATTTTTTTTAAATGAATGTAAGTGAAAAGATAAAACATGAAAATAAATGTGATACTTCTAAAATAGCATATGGGAAATTTATAGCAAAAAGAAATTATGGTCTCAAATCAATGACCTCAGCTTATAACTTGAGAATCTAGAAAAAAATATATGAATAAAAATTAAACCCAAAGTAAACAGGAAAGAACTGAACCATTAAAAAGAGGAAATAAATGAAAAATAAAAGGGTAATAATGTGGAGATTGGAGTTTTCTCCAGGAGTGCAAAGTTGGTTTAACATTTGAAAATTATCCAATGCAACTCACTATATTAATAGAATTTTAATATATGTGTAAATATTTCAATGATCACATGCAAGACATTGAAAAACCACACATTGATTCCTGATTGAAAACACACATACACAGCAAATTGAGAATGAAAGAAAACTTTCTCTATTTCATAAGGGCTGGTATAAAAACCTACAGCTAGGGGCTAGGGTTATGGCTATGTGATGGAGCACTTGCCTAGCATGGGGTTCAATTCTCACCACCACATATAAATAAATAAAATAAAGGTCCAGTGATAACTAAAAAAAATTTAAAAAACCCTACAGCTACAGTTTAATAATGAAATAGTGATTATTTTTCTTCTATAATAAAAACCAAAATATGTTCACTTTCATCATTTGTATTTAATTTTGCTCTAGAAGATCCAGCCAGTGTGATAAGGCAAGAAAAACAATTAAAAAGTGTCTGCATTGGAGAGAAAAAAAAAGAAACTCTTTTTATTCAAAGACTATATGTCTATGTAAAAAAAATCCAAGAACAATCTACCAAAGTCAATTGTATCCCTGCATACTATCAGTGAATAATTGAAATAAATATACCATGCACCAAAAAATATGAAATACTTAAGGATAAGTTTTTTAAAAGCTGTGCAAGATGTGCACACGGGAAACATAAAACATTGCTAAAGTGCATTAAATAAACCCCACATAAATGCAGAGAACATGCTCATGAATCATTCAATATTGTTAAGCTGTCAATTCTCCTTAAATTGATCCGTTGACTCCGTGCCAACCCCAATTATAAAGCAGACTCCTCTGTGGAAATCAGGAAGCTCATTCTAAAACTCGTCAAAATGAAAAGAATCTGGAAGAGCCAAGATATTTTTGGAAATGAAGAGCAAAGCTGGAGAACTAACACTCTCTTATGTCAACCAATCAATACAGTTTTTAATGCAGTCATCAATACAGTGTGTCACTGGTGTTCAGACAGACAAACAGACCAATGAGACAGACGGGGTAGCTGAAGGAAGAGTGTCCCAGGACCGATCACACACACCCCGGAGAAGGAGCGGGTTTGTTGTCATGAGCCTGAGGAAGCTGCTGTGCACAAAGAGAGGGACAGAGGTGGCAATTCCCCCTGGAATGTCACCTTTTATAGGCTAGAACCATGGGCATGGGCTAGGAGCGGGTTTATCCTTGACGGACACAGTGAGCATCCCCTGATCTTGTGGAAGCCAACTTTGTTCCTTGGGAACAGAGACAGACAGTCTTCCTCTCTCTCAGAAAGGGGAATCAGGAAACAAACACGTCCCTTTATCTTCTCAAGGAGGGAAGAGGGAAACCAGTGCGTCCTCATCTCAGGGGCACTAAGTTGTCTCCTATCTCAGAGAACAAGGAGAGACCCGTGTGTCTCCAGGTGGGTAGGTTTTATCTGGGCCTAGTTTCTATTTCTTGGGAATAAGAACGGTTTTCATAAAGTGAGGGTGGAGGAAGGAAGAGGGCTGCAGTCAACAAAGGTCCAAAGAAAATTCAATCAAGGACAATCTTCTGGATAAATGATGAAAGAATAATTGAATGTCCATATGTAAAGAGAAAATGAACCTTGATCCACACCTCTTTCCATTTACAGAATTCAATTATAGACCTCAAAATGGATCATAGCTCTAAAACATGAAACCTCAAAGTCTAGAATTCTAGAAGAAAATAAAAAGAAAAAATTTCTGTGACTTTGGGTTGGTCATAGATGTCTTAGAAGAGTGGCCAAAAGCAGGTTCCATAAAAGAAAAAAATTGATCAGTGGAACATCAACAAAATTAAGGACTTCTGCTCTTTGAAAGACATTGTAGAGGAAGAGAAGATAAGCCTCAAACTATGGGAAAGTGTTTGCAAACCATGTATCTGAAAAAGGATGTGTTTCCAGGAAACATGAAGAATTTTCAGAGCTGATAAAAGAAAACAAACAACCCAATGGTAAAAAAAAAAAAAAAAAAAAAAAAAAATGGGCCAAAGATTTTAAGAGACACTTCACTATGGACGATATACAGATGCAAGTGAGCACACGAACATGTGCTCAGCATCATTCATCATTAGGTACATGCTAATTAAAGCCACCAGGAGATGCCACTGTATACCCATTAAAGTGGCTAAAAGCAGAAAGACCGAGCATACCAAGTGTGGACAAGGGCGTGGAGGAACTTGACCTCTTCCTTACCCAGCACTGGTGCCACAGCAGAGTGGTTCCCCCATTTGCAAGACTTTGGTAGTTTCTTAAAAGAGTTATGGACACACCCATCATAGGACAGAATTATGGCACTTCCAGGTATTTACCCAAGAGAGACTAAAGTGTGTGTCCATGGAAAGGCTTGTACATGCAGGTTCACAGCAGTTCTCTTTGTAATAGTCAAAAACTAGAAGCCATCAAAAGGCCCATCAAAAGAACAGAGAAGTAATAGGGTTACTTCCACCCAATGGGAAGGGGTCAGCTCTGAAGGGCGTGAGCTGATTAAGGCCACAACATGGAGGAATCTCAAAGTAGCTACGTTAAAGAAAAGAGGCTGCAGGTCACAGTCGCATGTGCCTGTAATCCTGGCTGCTCTGGAGGCTGAGGCAGGAGGATCTTCAGTTCAAAGGCAGCCTCAGCCATGGTGAGGCACTAAGCAAATGAGTGAGACCCTGCCTCTAATAAAATACAAAATAGGGCTGGGGATGCAATTCAGTGGTTGAATGCCCCTTGGTTCAATTCTTGTTATCCCCCACCCCCACAAAAAAGAAGCTAAGGAAAACAAGGTCTATGTTACATGATCATATTTGTTAGGTTCTGTAAACAAGTCAAGATGGTGCCTGGCATTTTGCCAGAGGGAGTGGTTTGTGAAGTAACGCCAGCAAGCAATTAAGTGTGGAGATTCCTTATTGGTTGACTGCTGTATCTAGTTTATGTTAATTAAGATAAGCTGTGTGGAATGTATATATACCCCTCCTGTCCTACAATAAACGGCTCCCACTCCTGCTGTATCAATCTACAAAAGTTGCTCATCACCGGGCTGCGGCACATGTTTGTGTGCAATTTTAGAAAACACAAATGAACTGACAGTGACATAGAGGAGATTATTGGTTGATGGGGACAAGATGGGAGTCACAGTGAGGGGGGGGAGGAGGGAGGGATCACAAAGGAGCAGAAGGAAATCAAGGGACTGTGTCTATATGTTCATCACCTTGACCTGGTCACAGTTCCGTGTGCACACACGTATCCCAGCTTTTACCAAGTTACATACTCCGAATAGTCATAGTTCACCATATGTCAATTATATCCCACTAAATTTAAATAATTGCCATTATTATGCAGAAATATGGTAAATGGTAGAAGAAAGAGCTTGAAGAGTTGAAGGCTGATGCCCTGGGGGTGGACATTGCAGATGAGGGGCAGGGTCGGGGCAGAGGACTCCTGTTCTTCTTAAACCTTATAAAATGACCTGACGTTTACAGTCACGAACACTCCTTACTCTGATACCTTTTCTTTTCTTTCTTGGGTACCAGGGATTGAACTCCAGGGCACCCGACCACTGATCTCCATCCCCAGCCCTATTTTGTATTTTATTTAGAGACAGGGTCTCACTGAGTTGCTCAGCACCTTGCTTTTGCTGAGGCTGGCGTTGAACTGGCGATCCTCCTGCCTCAGCCTCCCGAGCCGCTGGGATGACAAGCGTACACTGACACGCCCAGCGCTACCTTTTCTTAATTAAAAAGTGAAGACCCACGCGCTGCATGCACATGTGCCCCTTCCTTTCTGAAGCCATCTGGCCCCCAGGACAGGCTACCCCCAGGGGCTTGTGGTGTTCTCACCTGGGATTTGGCAGTGTGTCTGGGCATGATGTTGTGCATCTGTCTGACCGTCCTCCCGGCTCTGGTCAGGGGGTGGGCTAAGGCCCAGGGGCTTGGTGTAGGACGTGGGGGCAGCAGGAGCTGGGAAATGGCCTTCGGGTGTCCTGCGGAGGGAGTCCTGCCTTAGGAGTTAGCAGGGAAAGTTGAGGGAAGGCGAAGAGGAAGGGCAGGGACCCGGGAAGGAGAGAAAGCCCCCTGACCCAGGAAGCCTGCACAGAGGCCCGCGGTTTGTGGCTGGGCCTGTGCACCCCAGCCTGGCCCTTGGCGAGGCCTCCTCCTCTCCCCGAGGTGCTGAGCCCAGCCAGCAGCCAAGACGGGCCCAGCCCGGCAGCAGACAGGCAGGGAGTCACAGCGAGCAGCCACGTGGCACGGTCCCCACCCTCTGAGCCTCCTGCCAGCTCTGCCCTGGCCTGGCCCTGGGGTGGGCTCCGCCTCTCTGTGGCTGAGTCCTTCCCCCTGGACTCCTTCCTCCCTGACTCACGGGGATGCTCGTGAGGACTGGGTGAGAGTGAAGCCCCCGGAGCTGGTGGCATCAAGGACCAGGAAATCCCCAGGTATTACAACCCAGGGCCCAGGTTCAAATCCCAGTTCAGCCGCTCAGACCTGGGGAGCTTCGGCAGGCAGCCACCCTGCAGAGTGGCCGAAGGTTGGTCAGGCTAACGGGTTCTGCACAGGGCCTGTCACCGAGGAAGGACTCAGAGACCCAGGACTACACAGGTTTCCATCAGCAACTCCCTGGGGTTTGTCTCATTTCCTTCCCGTTATCTACCCCAAGTTCACGGCCTGTCCTTACACACCCACCTTTGCTCAGTGTTGAAATTTGTTAGGATTTCTCAATTCAGGTCTCAGGAAACATGATGTGGTAGAAAGACATGGGACTTCAGATTAAGAGACTGTGTGATCTTTGGAAAATTACTTGACCTATCTGAGCCCTGCTCTCTTCATCTGTACAGGGTCATGATGGTGCCATTCATGCCACAAGCGTTTGGAGAATTAAGTGAAGGAATGTGTGAAAGGTGTCCAGCACACAGTAGGCATCCAATCAGCACTAGTTTCTCTCCTGACCGCTCCTTCTCCTTCCCCCCCTCCTGAAGGACAGTGACCAAACCTGACTCTATAGGACAGGGCCTGGTCTGCAGAGGTGCCCGGAAAGGTTTCCAGGTGAGTTACTCACTGAGTGGAGACGGCGAGGTCTGGGACGGAGGCCACCCACATCTCCGCCCGCAGGCTGCCCGAGAGGTGACGTATCTATTATAGATGCTTCCCCTCCCGATGAAGATTTCAAAGCAAATAAATAAAGGATGCCGTGGGCCTCTCAGCGGCGATCTGTGCAGCCGGCTGAACAGAACAGCTACCCGGTTCCTGCCCAAAGTCCCAGTGTCCCCGGGGACCTTCCGCTTGCCATGGAGGGACACGGTGGATGCCAAGGCAGGTGGGAGGAGAGAGTAGAGCTGACTGCAGGACAGGGGAAGGGAGTCCCGGGGGACACGGGGACCCTCGCTTCTGTCCACACCCCAGGGACACCTGCCCCTCCCACCCCATGACCCCGGAGCAGGGATAGGGCTGTGGACTCCGTGGGGCCAGGAGAGGTGACATCCGAAGGTGTCTTTGAAGAAGGGGTTGGTCATCTGGTGAACCCCGGAGAAGCTTCCAGAAGAACCCAGCTGCACTCCGTCCTCCAGACAGGACGGCGAGCGAGGGCAGCCGGCGGACTCCCCCGTGCACACGTTCCATGGAGTTACTGGCGCTTTTCCTGCACCAGGGCCTGAAAGGTGCCTGGAGAGGGCTGTCCCCTAAGGTGCTGGTGTGGAGGCTTGGTCCCCAGAGTGTGGAGGTGAACAGGGTGTGGAGCTCCAGAGGTGGGGCTCAGGGGAGGTCCTTGGATCAGCAGGGGATGGGCCTGCTGGGACCCCAGGCTCTCTCTGGCTTCTTGTGGTGTGGGGAAGCCAAGAGGGCCCTCACAAGAGCTGAACTGATACCAGTGCCATACCTTGAATCCCCACCCCCCAAGTTATGAGCTAAATAACCCTCTTTTCTTTATAATGTTGGCCTTCCTTGGGTATTTTATTATAGTAATGAAAGATGTGCTAATAGAGCCCCCAAGATCCCTGCCCTCTAGTCCTGGTGTCCTGCATAACTCCTTCCCCCTGAGTATAATCAGAACTCGGGGGGATCAGATGAGATGTCACTCGGTGGTTATGCTGCATTAGAAGGCGAAAGGGAAGGGGATTTTGCAGCTATAACTGATGTCTCTTGTTAGTTGGTTTTAAATTCAGAAAAAGGGAGATTATCCTGGGCGGGTCTGGCCTAATCAGGTGGAGGTGAGCCTAAAGGAGAGACTGGAACCTTCTGGAAGAAGGAGAATTTCTCCTGCTGGCTTTGAAGAAGGGAGCTGCCATGGAGGATAAGAGTCTTCCAAAAGGCCATTGAAGCTGGCTGCTCAAAACTGAGTCTGGGAGCATCATCAAGAGAGCAAGGACATGGGGCCTGCAGCAGCAGAAAACTGTCAGCAAGCCCGGCCGCCCCTGACCTGAGGACACCCGTGTGCAGCCTCACAGGCCAAAATAGGGACGGCCTGGCTGGACTCCTGAGGGAGCAAGGCTGGGCCTGCGGGAGGGCGGCGCCGGGGAGTTTGGCGGGTGGGCAGGCAGAACAGGAAGCCCTGGGCAGGGGACACTGATGACACCAGGATTCCAGGGGCTCTGGGCCCCGCTCAGCCTCCACACTGTGTCCTGGGGCAGCAAGAGCAGCACGGAGCTCCAGCTGAACCTCCGGCTGAACCTTCGACGGGCTTCCTGCCTTGGGCTGAGGGCCGAGTGAGGGGTCCTGGTGGAGGAGTGAGGAGGGGGCTGCTCAGGACCCCAGAGACAGGGGAGGGGCTAGGGCCAGAGGGGCGGGGCAGCTACAAGGTGGACTCTATTGAACTCTATTTAGCAGGGCCAGGGCAGAGCCTGGTGCCACGTGGGCCATGGGAGGGTCTGGGGGCCAGAGGAGACCACAGTCAGCCCCAGAAAGCCCCCCAGGACCTCCTGTGAGCGGGACCCTTGCAGGGGGCTTGAGCCCTAGGGACCCTGGGTTCTCCCACGACTGCCACCTGATCCCCATCTTATAGACGGAAAGTTAAGGCACAGAGTGGCTAAGACCCAGCCTGAGGCCACACAGCAGGCCACAGGGTCAGGACTCGATTTGGAATGCGGGCAGCCGGCAGGCAGCAGAGTGTGGCTTGAACCGCTGTGTCCTGTGAGGTGCCGAGGTCACTGGGGCCACAGGACACCTGAGAGGTGCCACGAACCAGCAGAGGTGGCTGCTCCGAGGCCCAGGTGAGGGGTGTCGGCCGAACCCAGTGCCCAGGTGGGGTCAGTGGATCCGTGGAAGACCACGGGGTGTCCAGGAAGAGAGGGCTGAGGGTGAGGAGGAAGGGACAGGGCCGAGGCAGGTCAGAAAGGGACAAAGTCCCAGGGGACGTTGGCATTTAAGGCCTTGGGCTGAGGACTAGGAACCTTGAGGGCAGAGACCCCAGGAGGCCACACAGGGACGTCCCTCAGGTGTGGAATTCTGGGGTGGAGAAGCCACTGGAGTCCACCAGAGACGTCAGGAACCCCCGAGGGAAGGGGATGGGGGAGATGCGCCCCTGGGAGAGCCCAGGGATCCGCTGGCAAAGGCCATCAAGGGCCACTAGAGTCTGGCCAAAAGGGGAAGTCCTTGTCCTGCTCAGAGTCCCAGAGCAGACAGACGGCTTCCAGGCCGCCCAATGGTGTCCCAGGAAAAAGACGAAGGGGAGACACCACAAGGGGGCATCAGAGAAGGGCTTCTGGAATAAATGTGCTCTCCGCCAAACCTTGGGCAGCCAGGGCCAGCAATCCCGGCTAGGAGTCAGCCCGGGGAAAAGCCCCTGAGGTGGGACAGCCGGTCCGACGGTCGCCCCCACCAGACGAGCGCACTTGTCAGGCCCAGACCCTGCTATTGTGCTCTGCTCGCTGTGCTGGGCCCGGAAGATGAGGGTTTGCTGAGTGGACATTGCAAAGGGTCACGAAAGGCCAGGACTCCCCTGCCTGGGTTCTTGGAGGTTGGTGCACAGTGCTCCCCTGAGTTAAGTATCCTGGGGTCGGGGGAGAAGGCCATAACTGTCCCCCAGGGTCTCTAGGTAGCAGCCAGGGCCTGGGGAGCTTTGGAGAGGTGGGGTTGGGTGGACTGGGCCAGCTGTTGAGGTGGCCCAGGGGACTGAGCCAGCCCAGGGCCTGGGCAGGCGGGAGCAGGGCGCATGGGCGTCCTCCAGCTCAGAGCCTGGGCCTGCTGCACCTTACTCAGCCTCCGTCTCTGGCAGCCCCCCTCCTCAGGCTGCCATACTCCTTCTCGAGGGGTCGGATCCCCAGGGGACGCAGGTCCCATCAGGTCAGGCCCAGCAGGAGCCACTGGAGGAGGCCTCAAGCAGTGTTTTTTGTTTTCAAAAGAAAATGAGAGTGGAGTTCACAAAAGAAGTGGGAGGGGGTGCCGGGCCCCCCATGAACGGCCATGCATTTGGTGGCCGTGGTGGAAGCCTCCCACGGCTGTGCCGAGGGGACCTCAGCCCCGGACCCCGCAGGCCCAGTATCTTCTCCACCCCAGAATTTCGCACCGAGGGACGGCCTGTGTGGCCTCTGCCCTCAAGCTGCTGTCCCCCTCCACAATCAGAGGGTTTCCCGTTCTGCGTCACTGTCCACAGACTCCAAGCCACTTCCACCAAGGCCCCAGGGGCTCCCAGGAGCAGGCCGTCCCCACCTGGGGGTTTTGGGGGTAAGTGACACCTTGTGGCAAAGGACCGAGTTTCAGGGGTGCAGCGAGGGTGGGCTTCCTGGCAATCCCCCTGCACCAGACTGAAAGACCCTCAGGGGGAAGGAGACCCTTTTCCTCATCTCATGTCCCCCTTTGATGACGATGGCGCTCCCAGGAACTCCAGGCCTCGGGGCTCCCCAGGGCCACTCATCTGGGTGTCCAGAGGTCACCCTGTTAGTGCAGCCCGGCTCCGGGGCAGCCACAGGAGAAGCCTTCAGAAACCAGAGACAACACGTCTGGGCCCAAAGGATCCAAGGAGAGGGCTCTGGGGACAAGATGGCAGGTCACCGCAACAGTCACCTCATCTGTCCACCCAGCCATCGCCCACCGTGCTCTTCCCCGTCCATCCACTCATCTGCCTGTACGTCCACCAACACCCGCCTACCTTCCCACCTACCCATTCATCCATCCATCCATATGTGTCCATCTGTCCATCTGTCCATCTGTCCATCCATCTGTCCATCCATCCATCCATCTATCCACATCCGTCCATCTGTCCATCGGTCCATCTGTCCATCCCTTCCTCCCTCCCTCCCTCCCTCCCTCTGCTGGTGTAACTGGGCTCCTCTGTGGGCCACACCTTGTGCTGTCCACTGGGGGTGAGTCACACCCTCCTGGCTGCCCTCTCAACTGGAGCTGCCCCTTGCTGTGCGTCTCTGTGACCAGCACTGGGGGACCCCAAGGAACGTCTAGTTCTCACCCTGACACGGTGGCAGCCAGCACTGGCCCCTGGGGAGTCCCAGGGGAGGAGCAGGGGTGTTCCTCCGGGAAGGTGCCATTGGGGGGTCCCCAGGGGCATGGCAGGTGGCTGAGCGCAGACGGGTGGGCCTGGCCCAGGGCCCGGGGTGAGCCCTGTGCAGTTGAGCCGGAGCCCAGCAGTGACCTCTGAGGCTGGGAGTGGGAGAAAGACGGGGGCAGGGGGCCGCAGGCAGGACGCCCGGGGTCTGCAGGAAGGGCCCCCTCCTCCCTGGCCCTCCCTGGAGGGGCATCTCTGCTCGCTCATCCACAGAGAGGACTGGGCTTCCCTGTGGCCAGTGGTGCCATGGGCTGTCTGGTGGCCACCTTGATCTCCAAGTGGGCTCCCAGGCTCTGGACACAGGTGGCCCTGGGGGGGGCTCCAGGGACACAGCTGTTGTGAGCTGAGTGGGACGATGGCCGGAGGTTCAGAACACAGGCTGCAGGTGTGAGAGCATCCGGCCAAGTCCCGGGTCCTGGTCAGGGTGGCAGAGCACACTGTGGGCTGACAGTGACGTCAGTACGTGGGCAGCAAGGACAGAACTGGCAGGCAGGGGGCTGGGTCCCATCCCTGCGTCACCTCCCACTCAGCACCTGTGGACGTGGGCAGCTCCGCTCAGATGAGTGCTCAGGAATTCCCGCCCAACTTGGGGCGCCAGTGACCTGAAGGACAAGAACGTGGCAGTGCCCTAGTCCTGAGGTAATCCACCTAACGTCACAACTGAATGTCCACAAGCCTGTGAGGACCTGAGGCAGGGAGGCCAAGAACCTGCTCAAAGTCACCTCAGCAGGTGGCAGAGCTAGGACTCGCACCTTGGTAGTGTGGCTGGAGTTCAGGGTGTGGACCCCCATGGCTCCTCCTGTGAGTGCCATTACAGGACCCAGTAGCTCCTCCAAGTGCCCTTAGTGACGCAGTACTAAGGTTCAGTCTCACAGAGGACAGAGGACTCTCTTCCCTGGTTTTACTGTCCCACTAGATTAGTCCCCATGGACCACAGGACAAAGTCACCCCTCCCTCCCTCCCTCCCTTCCTCCCTTCCTTCCATCTGTAAAACACTATTCCCTCTCCCTCTCCTGCTCCTCCGGAATCCGGAGAGTGAGCCCAGAAGGAAGGCAGAGACTGGGGGGTGGCCTGGCCCCTGGCCCAGGCAGGACAAGCTGCAGAACTTCCCTCCTGTGAGCCAGCCCCAGGTTCCCCCATCTTCCCAGTCTCCAGCTCAAAGCCAGACAGCACCTACCACCTGGGGTTTGAAGTAATTTAAGAGAAACGGGGACCGATCTTTCCCTAAGTGCACACTGCCAAACTGGACAGACAGACAGACAGAGGCCATGGCCGGGAACAGATGCAATTACCAGCGGAGGCACAGCCACAGCATCCTGTGTGACGAGACAGCTGGTAGCATGAGGGGCTCTGTCCTGGCCCAGGACAGGGCTGGGAGAGGGGTCACTCAACACATCTGTGCGGGTTCACGGGGGAAGGGGGGAGTCCAAGGCCAGGAGAGAAAGCAGAGCTCGTCGGGCCGGAGGAGGGAGGGGCAGGTCCTAAATGGACGGGCACTGCAGCAGAGGAAGGGGGCCCCGAGGTCTGCCCAGAGGCGGCATCGCCAAGGGCTTGACCCCGGGGCACAAGCAGATGGACAGAGCCGGGCAGCCTGCCTGGGCCTCGGGAGGGGCCAGTGGTCGTGGGGTATCTGCTGCCTGTGGAACCTTCTCAAACCCAGTGTCCTCATTTGAGTGAACAGTGTGTGTGGGAGGGGGTACGGGGTGGCACGGAATGAGGTCATTTCTTCAGTTGCAAGAATGTTCAAGCTGCATTTGAGCCGGGCTGCAGGGCTCAGTGAGCCAATGCACCAGGTGCCTGCCCTGCAAGTCGGAGGACCAGGCCCCGCCCCGCCTCCCCACCTTGCTGAACAGTGGATGGCAGCTCTGGGGGGTGTGCCGCCCCTGCAGCCCCCCCCAGCCAGCACCTGCCTGTTGGGCCACTGGACTGCCCTCAGGTTGCTGGAACAGGTGGCCTGGGCACACGGACAGTCAGAGGCACCTGGACCCTTCCACAGCACGATGGGCTGGGGATTAAAACAGCACCTCCTCACTTCTGACGAGGCAGCGCTGCTGGCTGAGCCATGGCCCAGCCCCAGGGACCTTCTGTAGGGGCCTGCCTGGTCCCTTTTTCTTCCCTATCCCTTCCCCATCCCTGTGGGTTGGTCCTGGGATGCATCCTAATAAATCACCCGACTCTGTCTTAGCATTGGCCCCGAAGAACCCAACCTAAACCTGCCCCACTGTGTGCCAGGGTTGGTTGAAGGCCTGGCAGTGTGGGTACAATTAATCACACACGTGAACCTGTGCTCCATGTGTGCATGTGCACACACACACACACACACACACACACACACAGACACACACATCACCAAGAATGCACCAAACAACATTCCAGAAGCTGAGGATACAGCAGAGAACAAATACAATAAAAGCCCCTGCACTCATCAGGGCACAGTGTCATCCCAGCAGCTCAAGAGACTGAGGCAGGAGGATCATGAGTTCAAAGCCAGCCTCAGCAACTTAGCAAGGCCCTAAGCAACTCAGAGAGACCCTGTCACAGAATAAAAATAAAAAGGGCTGGGGAGGAGGCTCATTGGTTAAGTACCTCCAGGTTCAACCCCTTGTACCAGAAAAAAGCCTTTGTGCTCAGGGAGCTGACTTCTTGGGGGTGTGAGAGAGGACACACGCATTACATAAATAGGGTGGTCAGCAAAGGACTCCCTGAGGAGATCCCTGGGGAGATGAGGACAGTGCAGGCCTTGAAAAGAGCATATAGAAGAGTCAAGAGCAAGTGCAAAGGCCCAGGAGCAGGATGTGCTTTGAGTGTTCAAAGAACACCAAGGAGGCCAGCTTGGTGCAGGCCTCGCTTCAAAGGGGGCGGAGTGAAGGAGATGCGGGGAGGGAGGTGTGGGTGGAGGTGATGTAGGTCTCTACTCCCCGCACACAGTGGCTTTCATCCTCCATGCAGGGAGGCCCTATTAAGTTTGTCTCCTGCAGAGCAGTTTCAAGCTCCTTCAGGAGCCCAGGAGGGAGCTGACCTCGGCAGGCCACAGGGACGCCCTGCTCAGCACCGACCCATGAGGAACCGTGCTCCTGTGGTCAGGGAAGGAGGTAAGAATTCAGCAGAGACATGAAGGAAAGTGGGGCATTCTAAACAGAGGAAAAATCTAGTGCAAAGGCCCTGAGGTAGCAAACTGTTGGATGCGTTCGAGGAGTCTGTGCAGGAACAATTCATATTTTAAAAACCCTTCAGGTTATTCTGCTCTGTGCCATAAGGTACTCAGAGTCCACCCTGGAACTATTTCTTAACATCGTCTTCCGATAAAAGGTGTGTATCTCCCATCCTCCAAGAAGGATGCTGGAGAATTTCCATACTACATCCATCTCCAAACTGTGCGTCTTGGTGGGAGAAGGGTTGTTCCTTTTAGGACTGACCCATGACCCCCTTGGACTTGGATGTGTAGCCCTTTCTTCCCACAAGATGAGGGCCCAGGGGTTAGGGAGGGTAGGCCTCCCTCTGCACAAACGTCAGGAGCTATTTCCTGCCCCTGCGTGATTAGGGCAGGTTATATATGAGGCATTTTGCATCCTGAGGTGTTTGTTCCTTTGCATAATGACTTGGAAAACTTCAGGGTCCATTTTGTGAGGGAAACTGAGTGTTGAAAGGGACAGGACTTGTGTGGGGTGTCACAGGTAGCAGGGGCTCAGGACAGTCATCCCCACTTCTGAGCCTCCTGCCATCTTTCCAGCCGCAGAGCCCCGCCAGCCCCTCTGACTTTGTAAACAAGGCCCCATCCTGAGAGCCCCTCTCTCCCAGGCTGGCTCCCTCAAAGCTGTGACATTTCCTCTTCCCTCCCCGAGTCGGCCTCCCAGGGCCCAGCCTCGCTGGAGGCTTTGATTAAAAATGCACCTCCTAATCTCATCAGAGGCCAGAAACATGCATATATGCAAATCAACATCTGCTCCTCTGCTCTGGGAAGGATCTTCCCAAAGTGCTCTGGGAAAAGAAGCCCAGCCCAGGAAACTCTGAAGGGAAGATTCTAGAGCATTCGAAAGTCACTTCAAAATCCCCGGCTCCCTGATGGAGCTTCACTGTTAATGTAACTGCAGGTTCTACTTGAAGGAGCAATAAAGGAGCAGTCCCCCGGTGGCCGGCCTCAGCTGAGGCTCTCTGCCAATCAAGCCTCTGCAGTGTTCCGGGAGACGTGCCCGGCCTGGGGTCTGGGGAGCCCACTCCCTGGATGACAAGGGAAGCAGCAGCTAGGAGTCACTTCTTGGCTTTCGTGGGTGTCTTCTTAGCCAGTTGGAAGCCGTAGGGATTTTTTCCTGGGAGAATGGCTGTATGAGTGAGTGCACACAGTGTCAGCTGCTATAACGACTAAACCCCGGCGTCTCTGTGGCTTCACAGAAAAGAGCTCCAGTTCTGTCTCCTGGGCTCTGAAGTGGTAGCAGGGCATGGGGCTGAGGCGACTCGGAGCTCCACTGTAAGGTGCTTTCCAACCCCTGGCCCTGCATCTCCTCTGGGGCCTCAGAGTCCTCTCCTTGGAGACTCACACTGAAGTTCTCTGGATCCAGCCAGAGAGCCATACGACCCCTTACTGCCTGCATTCCAACAGCCAGAACTCACTCTCACCTAAGTGTTCTGAGTGCTTTTAAGGTGGGTTTGGCTAAACTATGGTGTGGGGTAGGTTACGTGCATTAAGCTCATCTCCACTTTCAATGTTATCAACTTGCTGTGGGTTTATTGGGATGTGACCCTATTGGAAGAGGAAAAGCACCTGGGCAGTCTCGCAGCATGCCCAGGAGGAAGAGGGGACAGTGTGCAGGGGTGCTCAGAGCAGCTCTGCCACAGCTATCCGTCTCAGGTGACTGCAAAATTGAAGGGACCCCTCGAGCATGGTTGGCTTAGGTCCTTTGGTTGTAAGCAACAGAGACACCCCAGCATTAGGAAAATCAATGGCAGGATGGCACTGAATCATGGGTTTGGACATGGCAAGAATGTTCTAGAAGCCTAAGGAGCAGCCACCACAGCTGTGTTGCCAAAGGAGGAGTTGGGAGACCACAGGTGGGGGAAGAAAACCCGTCCTCATTGCATCTGCGTGTCCTTGGCCCCATGAACCCAAATCCCGGAGGGGGCACCTGGTTGGCACCATGATCACTCACCTGTCCCCTGGTTGCAGAGTGGCAGGAGAGGACGGGCCTTGTCTTGCTGACTTGTCTTGCAGAGGGAGAGAGGTCATTCTCCCAAAGAAAGCCAGGGTGCTGCCAGGCTCAGTGGCACATGCCTATAATCCCAGTGGCTCAGGAGGCTGAGGCAGGAGGATCTCAAGCTCAAAGTCAGCAAATTACTGAGTCCCTAAGTAGCTCACTGAGACCCTGTCTCTAAAAAAAGCATTTAAAAAGGGCTGGGGTGTAGCTCAGTGCTTGAGTGCCCCTGAGTTCAATGCCTGGTAACAAAAAAAAAAAAAAAAAAGGAAATCAGGGTGATGATTTTGGGGTTGTCCCTCCAATGTTCTGTGACTCAAATCCAAGTTCTTCCTTCACAGCTGGGCCCACTGGGGACCAGAGGGGAGAGGTCAGGGCAGAGGCAGGCCAGAGTCCTCATCTTCTGATGGTGTGGTGACTGCCTGTTTGCGGGGGGCATAAGGGATTTGATGTCATTTTTCCTTTTCAAAGCCTTTGAGGTGCAGAGTCGGGGCCTGGGGTCACCTTGGTTCTCTAGAGGGGACATATCTGCTAGGAAATTTATTTTTCAGAGGTGGCCCATGTGGGGGGCTGGTGTGGGGTTTGGGGGCCACCCAGGCAGGAGGCACCTGTGGAGCGATGGCGGGCAGGGTGCTGTGCTGCTGGTGTTGGGTGGGGGGTGGCCACCTATGCTCCTCCAAGCTCCCCAACCCTTTGGACTATGTTACCTTAGGGACAATGTCTTCCTCACAATTGTATTTCAGGTATGCAGTAGCCGAGAGTTGTTTTACCTGCTCAGCCTCCATGTGGCCTTTGGGGGGACACAGCACCCCCATTTCTCTTGGGGAACTGGCCCCTTCACCTTCAGGCCATGGATTCCTGGGGAACTGATTTCCACCCAGGCCCCAGCATGGCCATGTGACTCAGGTCTGGCCAATCAGAATTAAGCCAGTGATTGGTTCAGGAATGGACACATGACCCGGTGTCGGCCAATCAAATGGAGTTCTGAGACTTTTGCACAAACCGTGGGAAAAACCTTACTGAAGACCTGCCACAGGATGAGGCCACACCGAGGAGCCAAGTTGGAGGGACAGAAGGATCCCTGAGACACAGCTAATGCCTGACGCCTGACAAAATCCTTCTCAACTCTTTAGTCACATGACATGATAAATTCTCCTTTGTCCTAAACTCAGTCGAGTCAGATTTTCTTTACTTGCAAATAAAAAATGAAAGAATTCTCTGTAATATAAAACAACAACCCTCGCCCTCTCAGTTTACAGAATTAGGAAGCCTTTATTCCTTCCTTTATGTTGCTGTATTTTAGAAAATGAACTTGGCTAACTCTGTAACTTAAAAAAAAAGTTTCATAAGAACGTTTGGGCATCTCCCCGGGCACAGTAGCCAAAGCACGTCTTTCCTCCTGGCAGCCACCCAAGAAAAGAGCCCAGTAAGAACAGGGTGAGGGAAGGGAGGACGCCCCCAGCTGTCCCAGCCACTGTGTTCTGGGCAGGTGCTGGTGGATTCATCCCACCCTCCCAAAGGCCTAGGGGGGGCCCTGCCCCTAGCTGAGGAAGCAGAGGCCATGCAGTTGTAAACTGCAAAGAGCACCCCGACCCCACCCCAAGGCTGAAGCTCCTTTCACCCTCGAGTTGCTGCGACTCAGTGGGGTTCAGCCCTCGTCAGCCTTCCCTGGGGGCTGCTCTCTGGGCTGCAGAGGCCCCTTAGGAGCAGAGGCCTCTGGACCATACCAAGGTCTTGGAACTTGGGGGGCGGTGGGATGAGGGGGTACAAAGGGCAGAGAAAAGGACTGTGACATTTGTCTCAGCCAGTTCAGGAAAACTAAGGATCCAGTGACTATTGTATCAGTCAAAAACGGACACGCACCCCTGTGCTCCCAGCCGCTCAGAGGCTGAAGCAGGAGGATTGTGAGTTCAAAGCCAGCCTCAGCAAAAGTGAGGCACTCAGCAACTCAGGGAGACCCTGTCTCTAAATAAGAATCAAAATAGGGCTGGGGATGGGGCTCCGTGGTCGGGTGTCCCTTAGTTCAGTCCCCCCCAAACAATGGAAATGCATAGTTATGTCTCCATGTGTATACATCTGTCTATATCCACGCTGTCTAGACATTTCTGTCTTTTGAACTCCAATTGTTGGGTGGAAGCACATGAAATTGGCGGGATGAGACCATTTCTGAACCATAAGTCTGGCTCTTCCAAACCTTTCCAGCCTCCACTAGGCTCATATCCCAGTCTGCAGCTACGTTGGTATCTGTGCCCATTATCTCTGTCCACACCCAATTCCAAGTCCAGATCCATACCTACATCCAGGTCTCCCTGGGTCTGCGTCTCTCTACGTCTTTCTCTCTCTTTTCACAACAGAACAAAGATCTCTTTAATTCTTGGTGCCATCCATCCCTGCCCCTGTCTTTTCAGGGATGCCCTGGGACAGAGAGGAACCTGCGGTGAGGACCTCAGGGCGTCCCCTGGGTGGCTGCTCAGTGCCCACAGCTCTGCTGGCCTCAGAGACACCAGCCGCCATCTGCTGCTGTGCGGATACTCCACTCAGAAGAGAGGCCAGGGGACCTTGACCCTGAGCAGCTCTGGACAGGCACACGGAGCCCAGGAAACCCCTAGGACCTCACCCCCTGGGCCGAGCAGCGGGCAGAGCCGGGCAGAGGGAGGAGGCCTCTCCAGGCAACGCTGGGGCCAGTACGGCCCCCTGCTTCCTGCCCTCCACTTCTGAACAGGGTCCCCAGGACGGCCCAGGCTCCCCAGAGGCCACCATGTCCCTGGCAGCTCAGTCGGCCTGGCCTGGGGGGGGGGGCCCTGCTCAGTCCCTGCGGCTATGGCTGCCCAGCTGGAGGCCGCCTCCCTGGCCCTGGGCTGTTGGTGGAGCCACCCAGGCCCCAGCCTCGTCTTCTATTTAGACAAACAAACAACAGTGGGTTCGGATACTGAGACGGTGACTGCGCTGTGTCCAACACAAACCCCTGCTGCCCGCCCAGCGTCTCCAGCACCCGGGTTCAGCTCAGGCGGTCCCAGGACAGTCACCTCCTCCCCGCTTTGGCCTTGGTCCCCGAGTCCCCACGCCTCAGTGGCACGTTTCCAGGGCTGCTCTGAGGGGGCGTGTGGAATGTGCCTGGCCACTGCTCCCACTCAGAAGATGAGAACCCTGCCATCCCCTGGCCCCGAGTGACACTGGAGAGAGCTGGACTAGTGTCACTGGGGTCGGTGGTAAGTGTCCATGCCCCTCCAAGGTCCCCGACAATGTCCTGCTTGGAGAAAGGTGTGTCTGACACCCACTTTGCAGAGGGGCAAGCCGAGGCCAGATGGAAGACACTGCTCAGGTGACACAGTGAACTGTGGACAAAACCCTAAAAGCCATTCGCAGAGTCGGGGCTGCCTACCGGAGAGGTTGTGAGGAGCATTTCCCGAAGGACTTTCCCTCCACGCACCTCTTCCCTTGGGGCTTGAGGACCCTGAACTCCCCCTCAGGGCTGTGGGGCTTCAACCCAGATGTGCTGGCCATGCTCCTGGGCACTGAGGTAAGAAGCCAGGGTTTCCAAAGTGCCCCGAGCTCTCCCCAGGTTTGACACAGCACTGCCAAAGCAGTCAGCATTCCCACATGTACGCACATTCACACTTACACACACGCACACACACACACGCACACACACACACAGGCACACGCACAGGCAGTCACCACATTTTCAAGGTCACACACACATGTGCCTGGTTGACATTTCTGGCACTGGATCTGAGCAACTCCTAGCAGAGGTTGCTTCTGGCTGGAGAGGGAGGCCAAGTCCAGCGTGGGGAAGGCTGGCTTTGGTACTGTGCGCTTCTGTGTAATTGTCACCACGTGCATTTTTGCTTTGCAATGAGAAAAATAAGAGCAGACACTCGCAGAGGTCCCTCTCGGAGCGGGCACTGTTCTCTGGGCTTCACGAGAATGAGGTATTGATCAGTTCAATTGAGGCCGCACAGTCGTAGATGGAAGAGCTAAAGCGAAGCCCTGTGACTGAGCTCTAAGGCACAGAACTGTCACTTTTAATCTGCGTCTTCATAAAACACTAAAAGGAGCCCCCTAGGAGGGAGCCGATGGGCAACTGGGTCACAAGAGCCTCCTTGCAGCTGTGCGGCCTCCAGGGACCAGGGGAGGGCTGGCAGGGGCCCCGGGCAGGGGGCGTGGTGGGCAGGGGGTGTGGCTGGCAGGGGGCATGGCAGGCAGGGGGCGTGGCGGGCAGGGCAGCTCTGTTGCTTGGGCATGGGGTGGGGGGCACAGGCTCCTCTCTGCCACACGCCTGCTCATCCCCTGCCCCCTGGCCAGGCAGAGGGTACTCAGGAGCCAGGACCCCACCCCAGACTAAAAAGGTGCTGAACCTGCTCCTTCAAGAAGGGCCACAGGAGAGCATTGGTTCTGCGTTTCCCTCCCCCATTTCTTACCAGAGGTGATCAATAAATACAGCAATAACGACGTTCAGTGTTGACTCCCCTCCTGGAGAGGTGGGCTCCGGGGTCCCTCTTTTTGGACTAGGTGCTCTGATGAATGGAATATGGTGGAGGCACATCAAGGCCTTGGGAGGCCTGTGGCCTCCACTTTCTGTCTCTAGAACATTCACTCCCAGAATTCTGAGCCACCCCTGCATAAGGAGATCACATGGAGAAGGAGTGGGGGTCCCAGATGAGCCTGATCTTGCAGCTGATCTTACCAGGGCACCAAGGATGTGACCAAAGGCACCTTGGATGATCCACAGTAGCCAACTTAATACCACCAAGTGACCCCAGATGACACTCATTGGAGCCAAATAATTGCACCACTGAATCCCATTCAAATTCAAATTCAGATTCCTGATTCATGTCATACCATCCAGTCAAGAGAGAGGAGTTGGCAGCAACTTGGCAGCATTCCTGAGCCCCTAAGTTGCCCCTGAACAATCATGACCCCCCTCATGGAATATTTCCCTCTCTTCTAGAAGTTGTTTTATCATTCATGTGCACATACTTAAATTTGTGCTTTTAATCCTCTCTGAACTTCACATGTAAGGACTCCTATAGTCTGCATTAATCTGCATCTTGCCTCTTTTCACTCAACAACACGTTGGTGAGACTCACCCATGTTGTTGTTACACATGTCCATACTTTGGCCATTTTCATTGCTGTATAATACTCCATTTTGGGGTTACTTGAAAATGTCTTTATCAGTTCATCCTGGATGTCGTTTTCATGCCCGAGCTTTCAATGCCACGATGCCCATTATTGACTATGTTTCTTGGTGAACACGGGCTCTCATTTTTTAGCATGTGCCATGGAGTGGGATTCCTGGGTACAATCTATGCATATATTCTACCCTTCTGGAAAGTATCTTGTCCTGGTTTCCACCCCGTCGCACTTCATTCTTGGTTTAATTGGCTTCACTCGGACGACTACTGAGGCTGACCTCCTGCAGGCGCCTTGATTCGCTGCTTGGATTTCTCCCTCCGGTGGGAAGTGCTGATTCTAACCGCCCCCCACATTCTTCTTCAGACTGTTCAGGGCTTCAAACTTTTCATTGGTTTCCAATCTTTAAACATCGAGAGACTCTGTTCTGAGATGACAGGTGGCAGCTTTGACAGAGAAAGTCGGTTTTCTGGTCACCTCGGCTGGTCTTCCTGCAGGCAGCCACTCGCTGGGGCTGGGTCCTGGAGAGTCCTTTAGGGCAAAGCATGGGTCACAGGGTGTCACCGTGCCTGCTGCAGGGCCTGCCCTCCAGGCTCTGGCCCTGGGGACATCTGGTAGAGTGCTTAAGAGCTGTCTCTGTCCCACTTGCCTTCCTCCCAAGTGGCACAGCGTCTTCACCTTTGACGACGTCCTCTGTGTGACGAGCTTTGGCCCAGGACGGTGGCAGACAAGCAAAGGCTTGAGTAGTATTTGAGCCCTGCACGTGCCCTCTGGTGGCTCTTGAAACCCTGTAGGCTGGGCTGGACCGCAGGAGGGAGGGGGACCCATGGAGAAAGGACACAGTCACCCAGCTGTCCCAGTGAGACACCCATCCCCGACGCATGTGCAGGTCGACCACAGATGCATGAAGAGGCCCAGCCCAGATGAGCCCAGTCCGGCCCAGACCAGAACAGAAGCTCAGTGAAGTTCAGCCCAAATTGCTATCCTGCAGAATTATGAGGTTATAAAAGGTGGTTTGGAAAGCCACTGGGGTTGGGGTGTTTGTTACACAGCAAATCAGACGGATACACTTGCCAACTGAGAATTCCAGAGACCCAGAGAGTCAGGGAGAGGTGCAGAGGGCCACCTGGAATGACAGGCATCTCCACATGGAAACAGGGCCCCGCATCCCCAGGGACCAGCCCTGTCCCCCACATGACCTCAGCCCACCCCCATTCTCAGTCCCCCCAGCCCATTACATGTCTGATCTGCTGTGACCTCCGCATCCTCCCAGAATCCCAGGCAAGAACCCGGGGTAAGTGGTTAATCTTTTCTCACCTTAATTAAAAGTCCAAATGGGAATATTGGCAGCCCAGACCCTCGTTTGAAAATTGAACCATATTCCCATTAATAGGAATGTCTGATTAAAACATCCGTTAAAAGACAATAACATTAAGTTAAAGGGGAAAAGCCAGGAGGAATGCAATTAGATTTTATTTCTGTAAAATTAATATTAGCAACTTAAAAAAATGTCCCCAGAGCTGATTGTGATTCATAAAAGGCTCCCTGAAGCATTATGCTGGGGGACCCACTGCAGCAGCGAAGCTCAACCAGGATTCTAGAAGATAAAGAAAGACGCTGCTCCAAGTCCTGGCTGAGAAGTGGACGTGCAGCTTCCCACACCGAACTTCCAACAGGCCCAGCTGCGGAGTCCAGACTGGGATCTGAGATGGGGCTTCGGCTGAGCATCTTTGGCTAAACGACTTGGCCTCTCTGATTCAGCCATCACAGCTCGGACCTGCTGCCTCACAGATGAGGAGGGTGAAGACTTGGTCCAAAGAGGGGGAAGAAGATGAGGAGGGGGTCTGAGTGGGAACCATGTCATCCTTAATGAGCTTCTGTAAAGAGTCTCTCAGGATGTGGTGGGCACCCCACCCCCATGGCAGCTCTCAGTTTTTCTTTTCACAGTTTAGATTTTATTTTTTTAAAAGTCTAATGATTTTAACACGGGGTGAAATAAAAAATGATGAACTCATTTAAAAATACAAGGAACTTCAAAACATAAGAAGTGAAAGTCAACCCCCAAACCATCCCAAATGACTGTGGTCAGCATTAGTGTGAACACTTCTTGCTGTTCTCTAGGACACGTGCCTTACAGACAGACAGACGGACGGTCTAAAATCACCTCCTGGTCTGTATGTTACTGTGAATAAAACTCCTGGATATGTTTAGCATGAATTGAGTGGAAGAAAAAATAAACTGTTGTGAAATTTAAATGGTTGTTGAAGATTTCTTTTCAAGAGCTATTCATTGCTTATTTAAAAAAAAGGAAAGAAAAGAAAATCAAGGCTTAAGAAAAGGCTGTGGGTTTTATATCCTGTGACTTTGCTGAAATCAACACCATGAATCAAAGGCATTTCTGTACATCAGTGATGAATCCTCTGAGAGGGGAACGAGAAAACCACCCCCTTTACAACAGCCTCCGAAAGTTTAGATACTTGGGAATCAGCCTAACGAAAGAGGTGAAGGACCTCTGCAATGAAAACCATAGAACACAAAGAGAGAAGCCAAGGAAGACCTTAGAAGATGGAAGGATCGCCCTTGTTCTTGGATAGACCCGATTAATATTGGTAAAATGGCTGTACTACCAAAAGCACTATTCAGATTGAATGCAATTCCAATCAAAACCCGCTGACATTCCTCACTGAAATTGAAAAAGCAATCGTGAAATCCATCTGCAAAAATAAGAGACCCAGAAGAGCCAAAGCAGTTTTCACCAAGAAGAGTGGAACAAGAGCATCACTATGCCAGACCCTAAACTACACCACAGAGCAATGGTAACACAACAGCATGGTATAGGCACCAAAACAGGCCTGTAGACCAATGGTACAGAGTACAGGACACAGAGACCAACACACACAGATACAGTTATCTCATACAGACAAAGGCACCAAAAACATACACTGAAGAAAAAATAGCCTCTTTAACAAATGGCGCTGGAAAAACTGGAAATCCATATGTAGCAAAATGCACAAAAAAGCAAATCAAAGTGGATCAAGGACCTAGTAATTAGACCAGAGACCCTGTACCGAATAGAAGAAAAAGTAGGTCCAAACCTCCTTCATGTGGGATTAGGCCTTGACTTCCTTAATAAGACTCCTTTGGTGCAAGAAATAAAATCAAGAATCAATAAATGGGATGGGTTGAAACTATAAATCTTCTTCTCAGCAAAAGAAACAATAAGTAAGGTGAATAGTAGAGCCTATATATTGGGAACAAATTCTTACCACTCGCACATTAGGTAGAGCACTAATCCTAGGATATATAAAGAACTCAAAAATCTTAACACCAAAAATAAATAAATAAATAAATAACCCAATTAATAAATGGGCAAAGGAACTGAGCAGACACTTCTCAGAAGAAGATATGCAATCAATCAACAAATATATGAAAAAATGTTCATCATCGATAGCAATTAGAGAAATGCAAATCAAAACTACTGGAAGATTCCATCTCACTCCCGTAAGAATACAAACAACAAGTGTTTGCGAGGATGTGGGGAAAAGGCACACTCATACATTGCTGGGGGGCTGCAAATTGGTGCAGCCAATATGGAAAGCAATATGGAGATTCCTTGGAAAATTGGGAATGGAACCACCATTTGACCCAACTATCCCACTCCTTGATTTATACCCAAAGGACCTAAAAACAGCATGCTACAGGGACACAGCCACATTGATGTTTATAGCAGCACAATTCACAATAGCTAAACTGTGGAACCAACCCAGATGCCCTTCAGTAGATGAATGGATTAAAAAACGTGGTATTTATACACAGTGGAATACTACTCAGCAATAAAAGAGAATAAAATCATGGCATTTTCAGGTAAATGGATGGAGTTGGAAAAGATAATGCTAAGTGAAGTTAGCCAGTCTCAAAAAACCAAAAGCCGAATGTTTTCTCTGTTTAGTGGATGCTGATCCATAGTGGGGGTGGAGGGGAGAGATGGGAGGAATGGAGGAACTTTAGATAGGGCAAAGGGGTGGGAGGGGAAGGGAGCGGGTATGTGGGTAGGAAAGATGGTGGAATGGGTGGTCACCATTACCCTAAGGACATGCACGAAGACACAAATGGTGTGACTCTACTTTGTGTACAACCAGGGACTTGAAAAACTGTGCTCCCCATGTGAACTAGGAATTGAGATGCATTCCACTGTCACACAGAACACATTAGAACAAATAAATGATTTTTAAAAAATAGAAGACTGTGGAAACATTCAGAGTCTGTGTCTGCATCTTTTGGCTGAAAGGCAAGGACTCGTGGCCCACGCAGGGAATCAGGTGTCACAGAGGTCCGGCATGGAGGGCCTTCGGGTCACTCCATCAGGCAGCTGAACGACTCCATGAAGATCAGATTCCTTCTCTGAGCCGTCTGCCACCGCAGAGCGGGCTCCACCCTCAGGGATGTTCCTGCACTGCCCAGGGCTTCCTGCTGCAAGATGGCTGTCCTTGCAGAGCCACTTTCCTGCATTAGTCAGAGTTTCACAACCACCAGGAGCAAGCTGCCATTGTTTTCTTTCTTTTAGAATATGGAGACTCAGAGATGTCAAGTAACTTGCTCAGGGTCACATAGCTAGCAAGCAGCCAAGTAGAGAATTCCAAAGATGCAGTCTAGAACAGATGGATTGCATTATTGCTCTGATATTTTCTCCCTTTGCCATTCAATTTTACAGGATCTCTGAGCAGAGATGTGGAGTGCGTTTCTGTACCCTTGACTTTAGGCTCAGTTATAAGACTCCCTCTGGCCAAGACCAGGAGACAGGATTAAAAGTGTATTGGTTTCATGTACAGGTCTTAAGTAGCATGTTTCCATTTTCTTTTCTTGTAAGAACATTTCCTGGCGGGCTCACTGGCCATTGCTATGAAAATACACCCTGGTCAGCTCACTTGACCCAGGAAGATGACAGACAGGTGGGCCAGGCCCACAGATCTTCAGGTCAAACAGGGAGATCCAGCTCTATAGTCCAGGTCAGCTCCTTCCCAGCTGGCCACAAATATCTGAGTAGGTTCAAGCTAAAAATCAGCTATTTGTTTGCCCCAAACCACATCAATGAAGTGAGAACTTATGGTTATAAGAGATTTTGTGTTTGGTTGTTACCCAGCAGTATCAGTGCAAGAGCTAGCTGTTACAGTCTGAGCGCAGAACCTGTGCTGCTAACTGGCCCATTTTGTTCGTGTGTGTGCCTGTACTGTGCTGAAGGAGGCCGTTCTTCCTGAGTGAGGACAGGGCTCTCAGAGCCAGGCCGCCAGCCTCAGCACACAGGGAGGGCAGGGTCATCCTCAGGCACCTGGCTCAGGACCACCCAGTACCAAGTCTGCAGAGCACTGGGGCTTTTTCTTTTTTCTTTTTTTGAATCTTCCTCTCTGGGGCCGGGCTTGCTTGTACCTCTGGAAAACAGGTAGGACAGCAGAAGGTCCAGGCTGCCAAGGGCTTTCCCCAGGCCCGGGTCGGGACAGCAGCTAGGGGGGACCCTGGCCTGGCAGAGTGGCCAGCAGCTTCTGGTCAGCATGCTGCCCCCTGATCCGAGGGCAGCAACTTGAACTCCCCTCTCTTCTCCTGCCCCCTGGGTCATTTGGTCGTTTGGTCCCCGGTGTCTTAGGGTCAGTTCCCACCGGGGTTCTTGGACAAGTGGCCTCCTGAGCAGCCGCTCACAGGTGAGGGACGGAGAAGGCCAGGGGGGAGCTGGCCTCAGGGAGTCCAGCCTAGCTTTGTCCCCTGGAAAGTCCTGGAGAGTGGGACCGAGGTGTCCCACCTGCAGGGGGGAGTCGGCTCTTGGACTCTGGTTAGTCATGGTCTGAGGTGGGTGCTCTGCTGGGGACGGTGGAGAGAACAGGGCACCTCTTATGGAGTCTGGAGACGTGTCCCTGTCCAGGCCAGGGATTCCCTACAGAGGAGCAGTGGAGAGCCTCAGCGGCCCCTCTCAGCAGACGGAAGGGGGCACCTGTGCCACCACCTGGGCTCACTCTGCCCTGGCCTTCAGGTTCTGACGTTGGTGCCACCTCCTCCAGGAAGCCCTCTCTAGATGCCTCCTCCTTGGCTGTGCGGTGGGTCCTCTTCCAGGCTCCCAAAGCTCTTCCCGCCTCCCAAAGTTATCGCGCAGGGCCAGGGGACAGATGTGGGTGTTCTCACCGACACCTTTGATGGCGGTCCTTGGGGCCCAGGGCTCTGCAAGGGTGAGGCTCACACACAGACCTTCCCAGCTCCAGCCAAGGCCAGAGGCCAGTCCTGGGTCCACCAGGGCCCTGCCGTGGCCGCTTCCGAGCTGGTGATGGATTGAGACACAGAATTAATATACGTCTCTCTATTTATATATAAAACCCTTACAAATCACATCCCTCGAGCCAAGTCCTTAAATAATGGAAGACGGTAGATTACGGCTTTATTAGTCCCTTCCAAAAGCTTATAAAAATTATCTTTAGCTGCTGGGAAGACATTTTATCAGAATTTATGGCAACTCAGAGAGTCTTGAGCTATCAGATGCAGAAACTAAGAAGCTTTCTACAGCTCTTTCTGCTGCCGACAGACCCTGGTCTCCGCTCTCCTATTAAATTAAAATCTCTAACGTTATCTACTTTATGAAATAAGACACTTGGCTCTTCTATCTCGAGCCTGCTCTTTAATTAATATAGACTTGAGTAGGCAAAGCCATCAACGTGAGTGGGTGGCCCAGCGTGCGGGCGCAGGGTGGTGAAGGAGAGCCCTGAGATCTGGGGAAAAGGCACCCACCCCACCACAGCTCTGTCTTGGGGGGTCAATGTTTCGTTCATAGCTTGGAGAGTTCTTTTCCTTTGTGGAAAAAGCGAGAGGTCTGGCCAAAGCTAGAGGTCTCTGTTAGCCAGCCGTCTCCAGGACTGTCCACCTACCATCTTCCCTTAGGAAAGCTGAGCTGGGCTCACCCAGAGCTCCCCACAAGCATATTCGTGAGTCAGTGACGAGCCGTGAACTTCTGTGACCAGGCCACCGTGGGAGATGGACAGGAACTGAGACCTGGGCTTCACTTTGATGGCAATTTCCTACTGGTACAGCTTCCAAGAGCTTGGCCAAGGGTTCTGTCTCATGGAACAGCATGCAGACAAGTTCAGAGGGTCTCCATTTCTATGATCTAGGCTTTGGGGTTGTTTCTATATGTATTTATTCAAATGTGGGCAGCAAGGGGTTTTCATTTATTGGGTCTCCAGATAATTTTTTCTATCACTTTATTTGCATTTTATTATTTTCTAGAATCTTCTTAAAAACATTTACTGTTTACTAGGTTATTTTCTAGAGTATTTCAAATACACCCTGATGGTGGTCATTTTGTAGATTAATGTCTAGAGTCCTCAGTTTCCCTTGTGATTCATTTTTATGGTATTCTTCAAAAGTCCATGTCAGTCCCAACAACTCTGGAGACTGAGGCAGGAGGACCATGAGTTCAAATCCAGCCTCAGCAAAACGGAGACACTAAGCAACTCAGTGAGACCCCGTCTCTAAATAAAATACAAAATAGGGCTGGGGATGTGGCTCAATGGTTGGGTGTCCCTGAGTTCAATTCATGGCACCAAAAAAAAAAAAGCAGTTTCAGGTTGGAAATTAGGAAACAATGAAACTGGCCTCTCACCCCAGTTTGAGAACTGAGGGTTCCCCACTAGCTGCCAGGTGTCCATTCTGCCAATGGACTGTGGGCAGAAGTGATGAGTGTCATTTCAAGGTCAAAGCATTGAAGGGTTGGTTGGATTTGCTGTATCTCACACTTCTGTTCCGGTGACTTAGGTAGTCACGACTTAAGATGCAGAGGTTAAAAGATGGAACCAGAGAACTTGGCCTGCGAAATAATGACGTGTTAAGCCATTGAGATTTCAGGGTCTGTTTGTTACAGCAGCATAGCTTAACCTAATCTGATAAATGAACTTCTCATCTTCCAAAGCACTTTTTAAAACCATTTGTCAGGTCTCTGCCAGATTCCCAGGAGAGGGCAGTAGCCCTACAAACATCATTATCATCAGCACCACTTAGCTCAGGATTGCTCAGCTGATTACACTCTATCCTTTTGGTAATAGCTATCCTAATGGGTGGAGATGTTATCTCACCCTGGTTTTGATCTGCCTTTACCTGGTGACTAGGGATATGAAACACTTTCTCATATGCCTGTTGACCACTTTTATGTCTTGTTTGGAGAAATGTCTATTCAGGTCATTCATCTATTTTTTAACGTCTGTGTATTTTTTTTTTCTTGCTATTGAGTTGTATGAAATTTTTAATGAATTTTGGACATTAAGCCCTTATCAGATATGATTTGCAATATTTTACCCAGTCTGTGGGTGGCCTTTCCTTTTGATTGATTGCTTCTGTTGCCATGCCAGACCTGGGATAGAGTCCATTCATTTGATTTTGTTTATGTAGCCTGAGCTTTTGGTGGGATATTAAAAAAAAATTGCCTAGGCCAGTGGCAAGGAGATTGGCCCTTTGTTTTCTTCTAGCTTTATAATTTCAGGGCTTATGTTTAGGACCAGTGATAACTAGTATTAGTGAGGGGTAGAGAAAAGGGAAGCCTTGCACACTGTTGGGGACAATGGAGATTGGCGCCGTCACGAGGGAAAACAATATGAGGGTTTCTAAAGAAATTAAAAATGGAACCATCTTATGACCAAGAAGTTCTTCTGGTAAGAAAGCTGAAGGAAATGAAATCATCACCCCTGAGAGATATCTGTATCTCATGTTCACTGTAGTTTTATTTATACTAGCCAAGATAGGGACAAAATCCGAGTGTCCAATGGCAGATGGATGGGTAAAAAAAAAAAAATTGCAGTGTGTGTGTATATGTGTGTTCGTAAAATAGAATGTTATTCTGTCCTGAAAAAGGAGAAGATCCTACCATTTGCCACCATATGGATCAACCTGGAGGATATTATGCTCAGTGAAATAAGCCAGACCCAGAAAGACACACAGAATACTAAGTAACCTCACTTATGTGTGGAATCTTAAAAAAAAAAAAAAAAAAGTAATGTCAAATATACAAAGATTAAGAATAGAACTGTGGTTACCAGGAATGGGATAGGGGAGAAGAAATGAGAGATGTCCATCAAGGGAAGCTGAGTAGCAGCTACACAGAGTAAAAGAGTGCAGTGATTGTGTAGAATGTGAGTCGTACAGTTGGCAACAGAGCACTGGAGAGTTTGTTGAGTCAATGGCAGCTGGTCTCACCACAAAAAAAAAAAAAAAAAAAAAAAAGAAGGAAAGTAAGAAAGAAAATGGGGAAATGGGAAATGGGTAACTATGTGAAATGATGGCTACATTGACTGCTTCATATCGCAACCATTTTACCATCTGCTGTGTCTCTTGGTATCATGTTGCATATCTTCAGTGCACACCATGAAGCTTATTTTTTAAATATATGAACACGTAGTGAACGTGGAAAAAGTGGGTGTGGGTGCTCTTAGTATAATTCTCAAAACCTTTCAGTAAGTATAAAATTATTTACAAACAGCAAAGTTTTTTAAAACCTTAAAAAACAAAATAAAAACCTCACTCAGCTTGTCAGTTGCCAGGTGCAGATTCGATCCCAGGTCCCATATTCTTGTCCAACTAGCTGCACGAGTAGGTGAGGAGGGACCCTCTTTCCTAGGAGGCTTCTGTTGTAAAGGGAGTGGTCTGCAGAGAGAGAATCTTCCAGAACCCACAATTATGGGTAGATTCATTCTACCCACTCCTTATAAAACAGGAGCCCTGCCCTCTGGCCCCCCAGAGGACTTCTGGTGGGAAGCAGACAGGAAGAGGTCAGGGGTGGCCTGCTCTGGAGCCCCACAGGAGGGTGGACCCTCTGCCTGAGCCATCTCTGCGGCCTGGCCACAGCAGCAGGACCTCGGGCCCTGGCCAAGATGGGTGCTGCCCAGGCAGAGCAGCCATACGGTAGATTCATGCAAACTCCTTCTGACCCTGGCGTCCAGTCCCACTCCTCCCCACAGACAGCGCCGGGCAGCCATCCAGGATGGGTTTTAGCCCTTTTAATAGAGAAATGGGAAGTGAGCCTTAAAGAAAAGGAGCGGTCATTACTACATTTAATTGCTCTAAAAATCTCTCACTGGGTTGCCCGTGAGTAAACCGACGTGCTGATCCAGTGCTCCAGGGACATGTGACCAGTCCTCAGGCGGGGCTTAGAAACCAGAGTGACAAACCGAGCTGAGAACCCTGAGAAGGGAGGCCCACGCAGGCCAGTGCAGGGAGGGCAGGCCCGGGGTCCCCTGGCTCGGCTCAACCTGCGCCCTGTGAGGCTCCCCCCTGGAGGGAGCTGACACTGTACCAGACCTGCCTCTGCCTCTGTCATCCCCGGCCACAAAGGTTCCTTCACCCCAGACCTCTGCCAGCCTGATCCCTAAGAAAAGGAGCAATTTTCCTTCTGAAATTCCTGTGGGGTAAAAAAAAAAAAAAAAAAAAAAAAATCATTGCTTCCCCTGCCCCAGGAAGGACCCGGCTTAGCCCAGGTGATTGGCCGTCTGAGAAACAGGTGGGAAGGTGAGGGGCCTGGCCTGGCATCCACCGTGGGGCAGGGGAAGAAGCCATCTTGGAGGGTAGTCCTGGTTCAAAGCCGCGGCACGATGGTCAGAGCTCATGTCCTGGTGGAGGGGAGGACGGGGCTAGGGATGAGTGTGTGACCGTCTCGGGTGAACAGTGCCTTCAAGGACGGGGAGTGGACGGTCCATGCCAATGGAGAGTCAGCCTGAGAGCAGGTCCCAGGCATAAAGATGCAGTAAAAGAACCAGAGAGTCTGGGTGAGGGCCCAGGAGGGCAGGCCAGCTGGGGAGAGGAGTGGCCTCCGGGGTCGGGGCAGCCAAGGTGGGGTTATGCCAAGGCCAAGGCCGAGGCCCCGCCTGGGGAAACCCCTGCTCAGATGACCCTGGGGTTGTGGATTCTGCAGCCTCGTGGGCTCTGTGGCCTGAAGGAATGTCCCCTTCCCTGATGACAGCCAGCGCGTTCTCTGGGCCTGGAAGTGCTGCAGAAATCTGCCCTCCACAAAGAACTGTGCGTCTCCACCTTCTCTGATAAGAGGAGAAACTTAGCATCACCCCTCAGCTGGATAAGGTCAGGAGCGGACTAGGGTCTACGCGAGGCAGGAGTCGGCCGCACCTTGTGGCATAAGCAGAGCCTGGGCCGCGGCTGGGGGTGGGCTTCAGGGTTGTAGTTCAGGGGCTGGAGTGGATTCACAGGCTGGCAGGCGCTGCCCTGGGAAACGGGCACCTGAGACCCTAGCAAGGACCCCGGGGGTGCGGCAAGCGCACTGCTGGGTATGTGTCAGAAGCCAAGGCTGAAACAAGACTGACCCTCGGCTGAGTGGCAATGCCCGCGTTCCCTGGCACATGAGATGGGGGAGGGGGAGACGGGAGATGGGGGAGGGGAGACGGGAGACAGGGAGCTGAAATGGTCCTATTACGGGAGCACGTGGAAGGTTTCACTTCACCCCTGGGCTTGCCACCCACCTAAGCCAGAAGATGGCTGCAACCTGTTAGAGGCTGTCCCCTGAACACCTCGAGGCATGGGGACTGCAACTGACCAAGGGCTGTGGCCTCCGCCTCCAGGAATCCACGGCCATCCCTCCCCAGGGCTGCTTCCAGCCAGTGAATGAAGACAGCAGGCCAATTCCAGGGAGGGCATTACGCGACTCACCCCAGGGTGACAGTGGCTTTGGCTGAACCCCTATTGAAGCTGCTGGGGAACCGCAAGGCGTCTTGGGAGGCTCCTGCCTAATGACCCCCTCCTCTGCCTCCCTCGGGTGGGCCGTGCAGTGCCCCCTCTGCGCCCTCGCCTACCCTTGGCATTCGCCTAGCAACAGGCTCTGTTCATTGGCCTCCCTGAAACACTGTGATTTTCCTAATGAAGAGTGTCTTCAGCAAATGACACCCGGTTCCAGGGACAAACAGCCACTCACTCATAAGCTGGGTGAGTCACCAGGCTTCGAGAATTCGGTTTTTATAAACCAAAATGAGCCCTTTACAGGGCTCTCTGAAGGCTTCGGGTGCCCTGCAGGCCCCAGGCAGTGGTGCCCAGGGAGCCCAGTGTTCCCAGAGCAGAGACGCAGGCGCCATGTCCGGGCAGGACCCCAGAGACGGACCGTCGGGGCTGCTGCGGGCTGGCCCTGGGTTTCGGTCTCTGCTGTTCTTGCATTTTAATTGTGAGTCACTGCTGGTTTGGGTCCCTCATCATCAGCTAGCTTGTGGTAGGCTGTCGGTTAACCCGGAGCTTTTCGCGAGGCCTATTTACATCAGCAGAGTGTGGGGCCGGCCGGCCTCTTCCAGAAACTACCCGAACGCGGAGGTGCTGCATCGGGCTGCGGGTCATGGGGGCAGAGGGCACAGTGGCCTCAAGAGTCCCTGGGGCTCTCCGACTTCATCCCCACCTTCCCTCCTGCTGGCCATGGGATGCGGGGACACAGGTGGTCAGGGGGCGTCCGTTTTTCCTGAGTGGGCACTGGGCTCAAGGGTGAGAGAGCCAGTGTGCTCATGGCTCCCAGGCTGGGGCTGAGGGAGGGAACAGAAGAGGGACCTTGACACCCCCCCCCCCGTGATCAGCGACGCCCCCCCCAATGGCGCTTCTCATCAGTATCCTCCTCTGATGGGCTGCGCGCGATGCGTGGGATGCGTGGGGCAGGGATGGCTTCAGCAGGAAGCAGCGGTCGTATCATCACTGGTGACTGCTGGGGAGGATACCTGATCCTGAGTCATTCCGGCATCACCCTGGGCTTGGGGTTAATGAGTGGGTTAACTCGAGTAAGAACAGCTTACAGAACAGGGGGTGGAGAGAGCCTGGGAGTTAGGAGGAGAGGCCGGAGACCTTGGAAAATGGGGCACAGAGACACCATCCAGGGCCATTGCTGGAATATGGGGGATACTAGCAGGCCACCTCCATGTTTGATGAGTCTTAGCTGATTTAAGGCTCTGGAGCACCTCTGTGAGGCAGGAACCGCTGTCATTCCCATTTTGCAGATGAGTGAATAACTTGCCCAAGGTCACAGAGCTAAGATGGTGTAGCCAGGAGCCTGCCCGTGAGTGGCGATGTCCTCTCCCTGAAGTCATTGCTCTCAAGCTGGACAACTCTCCCCTACCAGGTCCTGATGTCCCTCCTGCCACCTCTTCCTTGAAGCTCATGGTCATAAAACTTCCTATCCCTTTATTAAATCCTCCTCGCATCATCTGAATTTGGACGTGGGGTCTACTCTGGTGGCCCTGACGTCCCTCACAGGCTCCCCAACACCTTCAATTACAAATCACACCATAACTGATAAGTCACTAAAAGGGTGGCAGGTTCAGCCGTGCCACCCCACTGATGGCAGGACCCACCTCAGTGTGTGAACATGTGTGTCTTGCCATCAGGGAAGAGACTGGCCACTCCATAGACGAGGGACAGCGACACCTGGGAGACGAGGATCTTGCTGGGGGCGACCCAGCTGTGGGAGCTGGAGCCCAGATCTGAGGCGGATGGTTTTGTTCTAGGTCCTAACCACCCCCCAAGCTGGCTCTGGGGACGCAGCACAGAGGGAGGCCTGTGGTCCATGTGGGGCACACGGGGAGAAGACAGCGCTGGCCTCCTTCCAACACCCCGAGTCTGCGGCAAGGGAGTTGCGACCAGGGGTCTAGGCTGCCCCTGAGAGGGAGGCCAGCCTAGAGGCCAGCTTCTCCTGGAGGCTGAGGGTGGAGGACGCCCCAGCCTCCCCAGAGAGCCCTGGTCCTCTCCACCCCGGCCTTCCAAGTTCATCTTGTCATCCTCAAAAAATATAGACCAGGAGAAGCCTAAATAAATGAGTGGCGGCTGGAGCCGCAGGACAGCTAACCATAATGGGGGTTTTGGGTTTTCTGTTTGAGACACAAACATCGCATTCCTCAGCCGAAATAGCCAGGTTGAGAAGCGGGGCATTACTGCTGGGAGCAGCTGCCAGGAAGAGCCAAGCCAGACCGAAATAGGCCGAGCCACACAGGAAGGGGGCGGGTGGGGCCGGCTGACGGGGCGGGGCCGGCAGGGCAGCTCAGCTACCTGGCAAGAGGGCAGCTGTGTGTTTACCTGGGCTCTCAAGCAGGGGTCCTGGGCACGCGAGAAACAGCATGCATGTGAGAGCTCGGCACACCACACACACGCGTGCGCGCTCGCGCACACACACACACACACACACACACAGAAGGCAGGCCTGCAGGGCCCTCGCACACCTCGCACACTGGGACTCACCCCCCCCCGTGGGCAGCAGGAACACACAGGTGTCCCCCAGGTGCTCACACAGGCAGATGCAGGCAAACCCTGCACGTGTCCACAGGTAAACAGAGGCGCGCACACACCCCGTGCACACCCAGCCACAGCACAGATATCCATGCACGAGAGCAATGTCCTGGGCCCTGACCCCTGGGCCTCCTCTCACCCTGAGCTTGTTTGCCCCAGAGGAGCTGGGTTACAGCCGGGGCTGGTAGGGTCTCTCCCCAGTGAGCACCCCAGGTTTGGGGGAGACTGGGCTGGGGGGTCGATCTTGATTGCTCCCCTTCCCCTGCTCCATTTCCAGATGTTCCTTCTTCACCACATCAGCCCCGAGCTGTCCCCAGGGTGAAGGGGGGTTAAGTATAGAGAGATTGCAAGTCCCCACCATAGACCTGCGCATGACCGTGGGTCCCACAGCCCCTTGGGTCTGTGAGCTCTGAGGGCAGGGACCCCGCGACGAAGCTCATTCCTTTACGCCCAGAGACTCGGCCGTGCTCGGGGCTCTGCGCACAATGGACCAGCGAACCAGCAGACGGGCAGGGATTCGCAGTCAGCTGACCCGCTGGACAACAGAGGCCCAGGGAGATGGACCTCACCAGAGCTGCCCCTGTTGGGCTTCTGTGCCCACCCCAGGGCCTCCCCACCTTGGAGCCTCTGGTGCCCTTCCCTCACACCCAGGCCGGGGCGGTGGAATCTGGATCTGGTAAGTGGGCAGCAAGATGTCCTGGGTGCCCCGGGCTTTCCCCATCAGCTTTGCCCTGTCCCAGCCAGGGGGTGGGGACGCCAGGACAGGAGCCCTGGCCAGCACCACTCCCCTCCCATGAAGTGCACAGCATGCTCTGGTCCCAGCCTCAGCAGCCCCAGCTCCCCAGTGCTCCACAGGGTCCTCCAGGCCTGGGGAAGGACAAGGGTTTCCTGTCCCAGAATCCAAGCTGGTGGGAAAGAGGAAACATGGAGACAGCAAGGGTCAGTGTTTGTTCAGTGGAGGCCATGCAGGGCTGGCCAGGAGGACCAAGGGTCTTCAGGCGGGCACCCCCACCCCTCTGACACATGCCAGGCCCTCCCGCTCTCAGCTGCGGGCAGCAAGGGCTGCAGCCTCCTCCTCCTGGGAACCACAGGGCCTCTGGGGAAAGACCCATGGTTGGCTCCAGTTTGGGGAATTTTCTGGGTTTTGTTTGGTAGCAACAGAATCTTTCTTCTGATGATTTATTTTTTTAAAGTTTTAAATGAAGGTATAATTTGCATTTGGTAAAATTCACCCTTCCAAGCGTACAATTCTGCTACTCCAACAAGCACATGCGGTTATGTAACTCCTACCACCATCAAGAGAGAGAAGAGTTCCATTGTCTCCTGCAAGTCCCCACGTCCCTTTGGGGTCAAGTCCTTCCCCCGCTCCCAGCCACCACGGATCTGTTTCTTTCCCAGAATTTTGCCTCTTCCAGAATGTTCTGTAAATGGAATCACACATACCGTTGCCTGTTGCTGTGAGCATCAGTAATGAACTGCTTCTGACTGCTGAGTGGCTTTCACTGTGTGGCTGGACTGCTGCTTGTTTATCTCTGCGTCACATGAGCTTCTATGAACATCCCTGTGTACAGATTTTTTTATGTAGTCCCATATATATTTTTCCTTTATGGTGAATAGTTAACATAAGTGGGACCTGAGTCCTATAGTAACTTAACTCTCATGTTCAACTTTCTAAGAAACTACTAAGATATTCTTCAGAGTGAAAGTCCCATTCTGAATTCCCACCAGCAAGGATCGGCAGTTCAACTGTTCTATGTCTTTACCAGAAATGGGCAAAATGGGCGTGGCTCTTTTCTTCCCAACTACTTTAATTAAGTATGCATTAAGGGGTATTTTTTTCTGGAAATCCCTCATCTATAGAACAGGCAGGGAGAGCTGTCCCGTGGTGAGGCCAGGAGCCAGAGTTGGGGCTCTAAGCTGGGCCGGTTCACCCTCCTCCCCCAGAGGGAAAGACCTGGAGAATCTCTTTAGAGCCCAAGGCCAAGGTCAGAGAGGGGAGGAAATTGCCTGATGTCACACAGCACAACAAGAATGGATGGTGAGTGAGGACCAGTCCTTTGCCACCAGTGACACCAGGTCACAAATGGAAATGAGGGGAGGGTGGCCTCAAGTCCTGTGCAAGGGACCTGCCTCAGGTTGTGTTAGAGACGGGCTTGTGTGCAGAGGTACTGGCAGAACCCAGGCTATAACCAGGTTTCGGTTTCTGGGTGAGACAACATAGGCTAAGGGGTTGCCAAAGTCTTTGGAATCATGCAGAGACACTTTTTCTTTTTTTTTTTTTTTTTTTAACCAAACAGTAGAACTTACTAGCTGTTCAGCCCTGGGAAAGTCACTTCACCTCTCTGAATCTCAGCTTCATCATTGGTAAAGTGGAAGTATAGCTTACTATTTCACTGAGTTATCAGAAAGAGTTTATAATATTATTTAATACATTTATTTAGAGAGCTCTTACCAGGTCCCAGACACCATTGTGGATTGCGGTGAAGAATGGCAAGGTTTCTGATATCAAAGGGGAGCAGGGCTGATGGACAGCAATCAAATGTATAATAAGCCAGCTCTGGTCCATGCTATGAAGAAACATAAGGGACCCAGTAGAATGAGTATATAGAGAAAAGTGGATGCCACTTTAGATAAGTCGGTCCTTCAAGAGATGACATTGGAGCAGAGGGTTGAATAAAGTAAGAAAATCAGCCATGTAGCCATTTTCAGTACTTACTAGCTGTGTGTCTTTGAGAAAGATACTTAATTCTCTGAACCTTAGTTTATTCACCTGTCCAACAGACTGAATTAAACTCCTTCCCTTCAAACAGTTGCGAAATTGAGAGAAGGTCTGTGGAGGGCACAGAACATCTGGAACAAAGGCTCCATTTGCATTTCTCTCCTCTCTGGTTCATGGAATCCTAAACCCAATCCTAAGTCCAATTTGGGGTGGACACAGAGAACCCATATGAAAATAATCACACAATGGCCTACAAGCACCTCCGGGGGCCCGGCGAGTTCTAATGACTTGCACGTGCTCCGTGGACGGGATCGCAAATCCTTGGCCCTGCGACTGGGCCGTTCTTCCCGGGGAGGTGGAGGAGCTCAGCCCCAGACTAGCTTTAGCCAAAGGGCCGGAAACAGTTGCGCCACAGCCCTGGCTCCTTGCGTCTCCTCCAGCCCTACAGAACATGTCCCCAGCAGCCCTCGGGTTCAGGGAGGAAGACACACCAGCTGTGGGCTCGGGGGCGCTGCAGCTTGAGGCCACGCCGGGCCCAGCCCAGCCCATCCAGCCTCCCCACCCCAGAGCAGGGAGGCACTGGTGTTTCAGACACTGGATTCAGGGTGGCCGGTTATGTAACCAGATGGTGGGAGCACGACGGGTTCATATGATGGCCACTGGATCCTTGCAGAATCCTTTCTTTTACTCCCATTTCATGGATGAGCCCGGGAGTTGAAATCATTTGCACAGGCTGATTCCAGAGCCGTCAGGGTTTGGACGTGAGGCAACCCCCAAAAGCTCCTGTGTGAGACAGCACAAGGTTGGGAGGAGACAGGGCTGGATCCTCTGATGGGACAACCGAGTGGTCACCCGGGTGGAGCGTGGCCGGAGGTGGTGGGGCGTGGCCGGAGGAGGTGGGGCGTGGCCGGAGGAGGTGGGCGTGGGGCGTCGGTTTAGGGTATATATTTTGTAACTGGCAGCACCTTCTCTCTCTGCTTTCTGATCATCATGTGAGCTTTCCACCTTCCCCCCAACCCCCCATCCACCAGGATGTCACCTGCAGCCCTGGGAATGGGGCTGGCTGTGTATGGACTGGCATCTTGAGACCATGAGCCCCCATGTAAACTTTTCTTCCTCTACAGTTGTTCTGCTCAAGACTTAGGCAGTGAAAAAAGCTGACTCAAAAAAGAGCCTTCTACCAACCATGACTGGAAGGGAGTGAAGGCAGCAGGTACTTACCTTGCGCACCTGTGGGCAACAGGTAAGGGAGGAAGTGGTTGCTCTGTGGGGCCGGAGAACGTTTTCCTGGAGGAGACTGTGAGTTGAGACTGGAGAGCAGCTGGTTAGACGTTAAGTAGACCTTAGCATGGTTGATGGCAGGGGAAGAGAATCGTGGGTGGAAAGCTACTTCCCGTGCTGAGGTGCCCTGCTTGGTCCCCTGGCTCTGGAGCTGTCCTCCTGCCGCTCATCTACCCCTCCTCACCCTCTGCTCTTAGCTCTCTGAGGCCTTCCTCATCCTCCCAGATGAGGCCAGCTTCCCCCCACACTCTCCAAAGCCTCATGTCCCTCTCCTTCTTCTTCTTGATGGCACTGTGCACAGCTATAATCTTGCAAGTGTCTGCATCTGCGGGGTGGCACTATAACGTCCGCATTCGACACAGGAGAGCTGTGTGATAAATATTCGTGAAATGAATGCAATTGAGCACATGCACTAGCTATGCCTTGCTGAGTAGAAAATCATCCAAAACGTGGCGGCTGGGACCATCATGAGCCAGTATCATTTCACACCAAAATGTTGTGGGTTGGGAATTTAGGAGCAGCTCACTGGGTTGGTGGGGCTCAAGGTCTCTTGTGAATTGGCATCAAGTTGCTGGCCTGGGGTGTGGTCCTGTGCAGGGTCCTCTTCCAACCTGGCTGACTCAGAGGGAGGGCCAGGTGGTGCCAGCTGCTGGCGGGAGGCCTCAGTCCCTCAATGGTGGACCCCACCCTTTGGAGAGCTTGCTCAAATACAGAGACAGGCTGCCGCCAGAGCATGGGATCCCCGTGATCTGATGGAAGGGTTTTTAGGTCTCAGTCTCAGAAGTCACATGGCAATACTCTAGGGGAGCCTACTGGTCACAGCAAGCTACTCTGAGGCAAGATAGGGAGGGTGGGTTTCATCAGGGTCTGGACACTAGGACACAGAGGGGAAGTCGGCTGCCATAGTCATCGAGCAGGTTGATCACAGATTGTGGGGAGCAGTGTGAGCACAGTACACAGCACTGTGACAAAATACCAGAGCGGGACGGTGCTGTCTTATTCTGAGAGTCCATAAAAGCAGGCCCTGAGCCACGGCCTGGGTGCAGGGGGCTGGGTGCAACGAGGGGTGGAGATGAGAGACATGGGAAGGGAGAGATGCAAACAAGGGCTTTGTCAATGAGGCAGCTGGCACCGTGGGCCACTGGGACCCAGTCCCTGAAGCCACATGGCTCCTCGGAAGGCTGCAGGGTTGTGGCATCTACCCAGTATCTCCTGTCTGCCCCTAATTCTTTGCACAGGGCCTTCATGTCCCTGCCCAGTCCTCCTGACCCCACAGCACCCACAGGGCTGGGCGAGTGGCCAAGGCTTTGGAGAACCCCGGGGATGGGGGCCCTGGGATGAGGTGACCAGGTTTGTTCCAGGAATGTCACCTGCACAGCTGCAGCCACAGTCCCAGGGACCTGATGAGATGAGGCTCAGCCCTCCTAGATCAGCTGCTGGGCTCCTCAGAGAGCAGGGTCTGGGAAGGCCTCCCAGGGGACGCTCCAGCTGGGGATTCGGAATAGGAACTGATGAGTCCTGAGGGCAGCAGTGGAAGGTCAAGTGCCAAGCTCAGCAGGGATCTGGGAGGTGAGCAGCTCCAGAACCCCTCAGGGAGGTGTGGCCAGAACGGGCCAATGGAGAGAGGAGGGGCGGGGCTTGGGGCCAGATGAGCAGGGCCTAGCAGGCCACAGCAGGGAGGGACTGACCCACTGTGTGACTCCAGGCAAGTTCCTGCACCCCTCTGAGGCTCCTTTATTAACAGATATGAGGACTATTTGATGTCCTTCTGGTACTAAGGAATGAACCCAGGGCACATTACCCCTGAGCTGCACCCCCAGTACTGTTTAATTTTATTTTGAGGCAGGGTCTCCCTAAGTAGCTCAGGCAGACCTTGAACTTAGGATCCTCCTGCCTCAGCCTCCTGAGTACCTGGGATTACAGACGTGAGGACCATACTGGTCCTCAACCCCTGCTCCTGTTATGGTTCAGATAGGAGGCGTCCCCCAAAAGCTCATTGTGAGACTATGCAGGAAGGTTTACAAATGAGAGGTGAAGCGATTGGGTGATGACAGGTTTTACCTAGTCAGAGCACTCACTCCCTCTTAGGGGTTAACTGGGTGGTGCCTAGGAAGGTAGGGTGTGGCTGGAGGAAGTGGGTCACTGGGAGCCTGGCCTTTGGGTTCTATATTTTATCCCTGAAGAGCAGAGCTTCCCGATCCTCATATCCTGAGCCATCCTCCACCAACCTCTTCCGCCATGATGTTCTGCTCAGGGCCACAGCAATGGAATCGGCCACCTGTGGACTGAGACCTCTGAAACTATGAGCCCCAAAATAAAGTCTTCCTCCTCTAAAATGGTTCTGGTCATGTCTTCCGGTCACAACAGCAAAAAACTGACTAAAACAGCTCCCTTGTCCATCCCTATCATTCCAGAACTCACGTTTCAAACAAGGTACAAGCTTCCTGGCTGATCCTAGTCAGACCACGACAACCTGGCACCTGGCTGGAGCCAGAGGTGGCCCAGAGAGCTCACAGGTCCCCTGACATCTTTCACCGTGTAGACAGCCCTCACCTCCAGCTCCCTCCCCTCCACAGGCCAAGTCACCTGCAAGTCAACCTCCCCTGGGCCACACACCTAGGCTTCTGCTGTCCCACCTGCCAAATGTGTCCTCCTCCCCCCAACCCTGGCTGGCTGGAAGGAAAACTCTCATCCTGACACCAAATGTGTGGCTTCCCTGTGCCTAGCCCTTCCCTGTGCCCAGCCCTTCCCCAGTCTTCTTCAGACAAAACCGGAATCCAGCAATTCAAGTCCACTCTGACCTACCTATCTGGAGTTGGTTCCAGAGCCCATATTGAGGGCTCGGTCCCACCAACTGTCCCACTCCAGATGCCAGTCTCCAAGTGCTCCCAACCCACCTGTCATGAAGGGGTCACGTGGCTCCTGGCTGCTAAGCCGCACGACCAGCCCATTAACCTCAGCTGAGAAGTGGCCCAGGTGGGCTGGAGCACCAGCTGGCCACACGGAGCCAGTGGTGCCAGCCCGGGCCTGAGATGGAGCGAGCCAGGGCAGAGGCCCGACAGGATGTGCTGACCTGTCACCCAGAGTGACATGGTGCAGACCTGGCTGGCTGCGGCTGGAGCCCCCTCCACACAGCACACTGCAGCCAGGACCCAGAGCATCCACGACCCACCTACGTCGGCTCCTAGGTAGCCGGGCCGGCAGGTGAGCAGGAGGAGCGTGGAAGGAGGCAGACCCGAGCTGAAGTGCAGACCAAGGGTCAACCTGCAGCGTTAGTAATTTTCCAGACCCCGATGAGCATAAATTTGGAGCATAGCATGGACCCAAGGGCTCTGTGAGCGCCTAGACAAGCCACCTGTGCTGGTCCCCTCCCGACTCCAGAGCCCTCTTTCCCCATGTGTCCCTCCTCCTGCTGGGCACCCACTCTTTCTCATCAGGGGACTGCATCCTTTGAATTCATGAGACAAGACTGGAGAAGCTGGAGGTGAGCTCCGGGGTCTGCTGCTGCACAGGAGGGCACACCTGCCACTCAGAGCTGCCACATGCCACTACTCAAGGGTCGTGAAGAAGAGTCCTGCTGTGTTGGGGGCTCAGATCCGGTGCCTTGATCAGCTGCTAACACCCAACAGCTTAAGCCCACACCCCACAGAAACAGAGAGGCTCTGGTTACACTGAGAGCCCTTGGCCTCCCTTCCAGTTGCCACTTTGCCAGACGGTCCTACAGGACGGGTAAACACTGGGCTTATGTTTACTGGTTTATTAAAGATCCCTCAAGGATACAAATGAACGGCCAAATGAAGGGGGACAGAGGGTGAGATCTAGAAGGATCCCGGGCATGGAGGCGTCTGTCCCTGGGATGTTTGGGGTGCTCTGCCCCACCCTGGGGGTGCAGTCACCAACTTGGAAGAAGTTGTAGGGGGGCTCCGTCATGTGGGCACATTTGATCCACCCTTGGCATCGGTGGACAGACCCGAGTGCCAGGTCCTCTCCAGTTGCTGGAGGTCCAGAGCGGGGCTACCACTTCCAACGCTCCTGTCACCTAGCTGACATCTCTGGCCACCAGACTCCATCCTGAAGCCATCCAGGGGCTTCCAGCCACCAGTCATCTCAGTGACATCTCATTGACTCATCACTCTGGAGATTCCAAGGGGCTTAGAGTCTCTTGTGCCAGAACCATGAACAAAGGTCAAACGTGCATTTGTTACAGTGTCACCCTGCTGTCTCACAGTGGACACCCCCCACACGTGCTTCAAAATCTGCCTCTCCAACCTGAAACCTCTAGCCTCCCCTGTGGGGCCCAGCCTCTCCCCTCCCACTTGGGGCACCCAGGATGGAAGACGGGGCCCATCTCCTCATGGGCTCCACCCTCCACCAGGCCACCACTGCGCCTGCACCACGGTTATAGGGGTCCCCGGCCCCTCCTCCCTTCTCTCCTCACGTGGAAGACAGGACAGGACACTTTCATCTGTTACCTGTCCGTTCCCCACCACAGAAAGGGCTCAGCGACGGCCGGGCTGGTTGCCCGTGTACCGCTTTGCGCACCCCTCATTCCTGAAAGCACCTGGCACGTCATAGATGCTCAATACATACCTGTGGACTAGCGGGGTGATCTGATCTCCCCCAGCCCTGGGTCTGATACAATGTGGCCATCACAAAAGCCGCCATTTGCTGAGGGTCTGCTATTCCCTGAGGACAGTGACCCCACCTTGTGCCCACCGTCATCTCGAGGCCGACATTCGACAGATTTGCCTCAAGAGGGGGGCCTTGGTCTTCTGTGACACCTGCTTGTGGGCTGAGTATATTACGTGCTCCTGTGCATTAATTGCCCGCCTATGCGTGTACATAGGACCCGAACACGTAGTGGATAAAATTAACACAAAAGGCAGAACCTGTTAAAGGTCACATACTCATGTTTTAGACAGGCAGCTGCACACAGTGTTGGGCATTCCCTGCATGCAGGGCCCTCTTCTAAGGTACAAATGTACAAATGTTCACCCCCCCATTCTCATGACAGCACTTAGTGTGGGTTGGACAGTGGCCCTTCCGAAACATACGTCCAAATCCTAAGCCCTAGAATCTGCGGTTCTGACCCAATTTGGACAATGGGTCTCAGCCAACTGTAAGTACATTAAAGATCCTGCAATAAGGTCATCTGGGTACCCCAGGTGACCCCAAAATCCAAGTACAAGAGTCCTAAGAAACGGAAGAGGGGGACACAGAGGAGAGGGGACGATCGTGTGACCACAAAGGCAGAGATGGCAGTGGATGCAAGCCAAGGAGCTCTGGGAACCTCAGGGGGGTTCCAAGAGGCCAGGGAGGGTTCCCTTGGGACCTCCAGAGGGACATGGCCCTGCCAGCACCTTGGTCTCCAGCTCCGGTCTCCAGAACCACACAAGCGCGCACTGTGTGGTTTTAAGCCACCTCTTTGGCGGGTTTTGTCTTCCCAGTCCT
>NW_027510158.1:1967500-2032500 GCF_048772815.1 Callospermophilus lateralis | reverse complement strand
TGTAAGTGGAAACAGTAAGTGATATATCTAAGAGTATAAATGCAAGGAAGACTTTTTTTCACTTTAGGAATTTAAGTGTCTACTCATGGAAGTTATATCAATATTTAAATGAAATAATCTAAAATGTTTTTAAGGTGACAGAAAAATTTTTCAAGTGACAACTCATGATATTTTCTTGTAATTAAAGATAAATCTCATGAGCATAAAAGATGGTGTCTTTTGTTGTTTCTTTTTTAAAAGAGAGAGAGAGAGAGAGAGAGAGAGAGAGAGAGAGAGAGAGAGAATTTTTAAAATATTTTTTTCTTAGTTTTCGGCAGACACAACATCTTTGTTTGTATGTGGTGCTGAGGATCGTACCACAGCCACATACATGCCAGGTGAGCATGCTACCACTTGAGCCACATCCCCAGCCCTCTTTTTGTAGTTTCTTTTTTTTTTGTGCACATATATCTTATTTGTTTATGCAGTGTTTAATAAATTACATAATTAAAAGTATAATATAAGCTGATATTAAGAAGTTTAAATAAAATAATCGACAATCAGCTTCCTATTGTTGCCCAACCAAAGTATCCCAAATTCACTGACAAAAATCACATGCAGGTACTATCTTACAGTGTTTGAGGTCAAAAGTCCAAAATAAGATTCATTCAAATAAAATTGTATCAGCAGTTTCACTCTTCCTGGATATTCTAGAGGAGAATTTCTTTCCTTTCATTTCCAGTTTCCAGAGGCTACCTGCATTTATTGTTGGTAGTCCCTTCTTTCAGGCTAAAACCAGCAGCTACACAGCATCTTCTCCTCCATGTGATCTTTGTGTCAGTTTTCTTACTTTGAATTTCTGCCTCCATTTTATAAGTGCCCTAGTCTTTAGAATTGGCCCAACAGACTAATTCAAGATAGTTTCTTCTAAAAATTCTTGACATACCTGAAAATAATTTTTTATCATTCAATTTAAACTATTTAAAGGATACAAGTCTTAGAATGTTGACATAACTGGAACATTGTTTTGTATCATACTGACCATCTCTTTTATCTCCTAGGAAGAAAAGTAAGAGCACATATTTCTCATTAGAGAATAATCTTCCTCCAAGTGGTTACTATGTTTTGAGAAACAAGACCACGTAAAACTGGAAAAGTTTCAAAGAGGAATCAGTAACTGTTTTAGTCAGATTTCCTCCAACCACCCACTGGGACTAAAATACCAGTCAAGAGCTTCTTAGAGTAAGAAAAGTGTCTTTAGGGCAAACAGTTTCAGAAAACTCAGTCCATAGATTACTGAGATCCGTTGTTCTGGGCCCAAGAAGAGCCAGCACATCTTGAGTGAAGGGCACAGCAGAGGGAAGAAGCCCACCTAGTGGTGGGGTCAGGCAGCAAAGAGAGAGAAAGAGGAAGAACAATCCTCCCATGGCACACCCCCAGTGGCCCACATGCTCTAGCCAGCCACACCTAATTAGCACCTAATGAGTTCTTTCAAACTAGCAGGAACTGATTACCCTACAGTTCTCACAATCTAATCATTTTGCCTCTGAATATTTCTGCATCAATACAGGAACTTTTGAGGGACATCTCATATCAAACCCATAACAGAAGCATAGAGACTATTAAAATCTCCTTCCCTAAGCGTACATCACGTCATATTGTGTTTAACAAACAATAAAATCATGAAGAATTTTCTTTGTTGACTAATAGAATTGCCATCCCACTTTTCATATTGAGGTAAATTTTATCTAATTTTTATGTGATTATATCGTTTTCTTTCTATTTTTGTTTCTTTTGCAGTCAAGTGTATAATAAAGTTCCCTAAGTGTGTGAACATATAGAAGTATGAACATATTTTTTCAAGGACACAGGCTATGGAATGTTACTTTAAGTGTAACCAAATGATGAAAAATTAATATAATAGTCTTTGGATCCTGACAAACAGTTATTCAAAATGACTGTATTCATATGCACATCTACCTCTACTGTTAAAGGTATACCTTTCTAGTCATGCTTTATAAAATTGGATGATGCTGTATTTTTTCTAGATCTGATTTCTGAGAAACACTTTATTGTTTTCATTTACTTTTTATTTACTAATGAGAAAGAGAAAATGTTTTAAGTGCGGATGCATCTGTATTCTGCTTTCCAAAGCTCTGAGTCTAAAATAAGTAACTCAAAATGACTGGCTAAGGTGCTAATACTAGCTCATGTCTTTCTTGCCTTTGCAGCAGTACTAGTGACCTAAGATGAGAGATATATATATCAGTGTCCAATACCATCAATATGGCAAAACAAGGGTCTTGATCCAAACAGTGAGACAGTCAGTAACAGATGAATGTCTTCAGCAGGCTTTCAGTAATGTCATTTTTGCTCCATTTCTCACAATCACAATGTGAAATCCCAGTTCTTCATTATTATCTGTGAATGGTTCTCCAGCTAACTTCATAACTATTTTAAAATTGTTCAGTTGCTTCTTTGATACATCTAATAATATTTTGGTCACTTTCTATGAAAGTCACCTGGGTCAATTTCATTTACTTGATGGTGACAAACCTAGACAAACTACAGTTTGTTTTCACCAATACAAAGCTTGTATTAACTAACTAAGGATTATAGTGAGGATTAAAATACATAAAATTTCCTGTATGCATTGCTTGTTATGGAGGGAACCATCAAACTACACTGTTTACTCTTGTCACTGAAATATGTAGTGAATTCATTTATATCATGGCCCCGATGTATTCTGGTGGGAGCACATTATAATAGATTTCTTATGAAGTTCAAAAGAAGTTCTAAAACTATGAAAGGTGTTCAGGAACCTATTACAATTATAATATTTAATATTGAGAATCTATAAACATCTAATGTTTCACCTTTATTTTACAAATACATTAACTAAGATAGACTACTGAAGTGATTTTGTGAACAGCACATTAAAAGTTAAAAAAAGCTAATATAATATTAAATATTCCTGATTTCTATTTACTTTTTCAGTATAGTTTAGTAGATGGGAGGACACAATTTATGTTTATAGAGTTTGGTGCAAAATTAAATGAACACCAATTATTTTATCCTAGATTTTATTATCTATTTGTATACACGATTTAATGGATTTCAAAATGTATCTTTTTCTAAAAAACACAGCAGGCTTCTTGTTTTCAAAACTTTGTGAATCTATTCTGGCGTGATTCTTAATAAGTGAAAAACACATTTTAGATACTTTTAGCATAATGATGTGACAGTAAATGCTTTTTCCTATAAGGATAATTCATTTTCCGGAAATTGTAGAGTGTTAAGCAATTTGAAAGAAACTATATTTTGTGTCTGTCCTTCATTGTAATGGTGTCCTATTCTTACTTAATCGCTACTATAAAAGAGATTGAGGTCTAAGTACAGTCTAGAAAATCAGTTAATTTTATTCTTCAGCTGTACCAGGAGAATGAATATACTTACCTTGCATACAATATTAGATGCAATATATTGATGCACACATTCATCAAAAACTTTAAATAATTTTTCAATACTATCTTCCCTGATTTCAACAAAAAAAGAATACGACTTGTATGATTTGTAGGTATATTTTAAAACTAATAAATTATATAAAGGGATAGTTTAATTAGTAATAATTTCTCTATTCTCTTATATGCAATCTTCCAGAAAATCATTTTAGAAAAAAATAAATAATTTATATTTCTTTTGACTAATCCTAAGTTTAAATTATACATTGTCCACATTAATTAATGGGAAAATATTGCTTTAATAGAGGGCATGCTTATACCTATAGAAATAAAACAGGGTACTCCTAAGTTCTCATTGAATTATTATTATTTTTATTTATTTATTTTTTCATCTTCCATACATTTGATTCAAATGAGTTATGCATTTCCATTTTTACCCCAAATACAGATTGCAGAATCACATCAGTTACACATTCACAATGTTTACATAATACCATATTAGTGACTGTTGTATTCTGCTGACTTTCCTGTCCCCTACTATCCCCCCTCCCCTCCCCTCTCATCTTCCCTCTCTACCTCATCTGTTGTTGTTCCATTCTCTCCCTTCCCCCACTTTCCCTTCTCTCTCCCTTTCCCTCCTATCACTCGTCTCAGTTTAATGTTAATATTTTCCTCATGCTCTTTCCCTCTGTTCAGTTCTTAGTTGCTCTCCTTAAATCAAAGAAGACATTTGGCATTTGTTTTCTGAGGATTGGCTAGCTTCACTTAGCATAATCTGCTCTAATGCCATCCATTTCCCTGAAAATTCAATGATTTTGTCATTTTTTAGTGCTGCATAATAATACATTATGTATAGATGCCACATTTTTTTTATCCATTCATTTATTGAAGGGCATCTAGGTTGGTTCCACAGTCTGGCTATTGTGAATTGTGCTGCTATGAACATCGATGTAGCAGTACCCCTGTAGCATGCTCTTGTAAGGTCCTCAGGGAATAGTCCGAGGAGGGCGATAGCTGGGTCAAATGGTGGTTCCATTCCCAGCTTTCCCAGGAATCTCCATACTGCTTTCCATATTGACTGCACCATTTTGCAGTCCCACCAGCAATGTACAAGTGTACCCTTTTCCCCACATCCTCACCAGCACTTATTGTTGTTTGACTTCCTAATGGCTGCCAATCTTACTGGAGTGAGATGGTATCTTAGGGTGGTTTTGATTTGCATTTCTCTGACTGCTAGAGAAGGTGAGCATTTTTTCATGTACTTATTAATTGACTGTATGTCTTCTTCTGAGAAGTGTCTGCTCAGGTCCTTGGCCCATTTGTTGATTGGGTTATTTGTTATCTTATTGTTTAATTTTTTGAGTTCTTTGTATATTCTGGAAATTAGGGCTCTATCTGAAGTGTGAGGAGTAAAGATTTGTTCCCAGGATGTAGGCTCCCTATTTACTTCTCTTATTGTTTCTCTTGCTGAGAAAAAACTTTTTGGTTTAAGTAAGTCCCATTTGTTTATTCTTGTTATTAACTCTTGGGCTATGGGCGTCCTATTAAGGAATTTGGAGCCTGACCCCACAATATGTAGATTGGAGCCAACTTTTTCTTCTATCAGGTGCAGGGTCTCTGCTTTGATATCAAGCTCCTTGATCCATTTTGAGTTAACTTTTGTGCATGGCAAGAGAAAGGGATTCAGTTTCATTTTGTTGCATATGGATTTCCAATTTTCCCAGCACCATTTGTTGAAGATGCTATCCTTCCTCCATTGCATGTTTTTAGCCTCTTTATCAAATATAAGAAATTTGTAATTTTGTGGATTGGTTTCTGTGTCCTCTATTCTGTACCATTGATCCACCTGCCTGTTTTGGTACCAGTACCCCGCTGTTTTTGTTACTATTGCTTTGTAGTACAGTTTGAACTCTGATATCACTATACCTCCAGATTCACACTTCCTGCTTAGTATTGTTTCTGCTATTCTGGGTCTTTTGTTATTCCATATGAATTTCATGATTGCTTTATCTATTTCTACAAGAAATGCCATTGGGATTTTGATTGGCATCACATTAAACCTGTAGAGAAGTTTGGGTAATATTGCCATTTTGATAATATTAGTTCTGCCTATCCATGAACAGGGTACATTTTTCCATCTTCAAAGATCTTCTTCTATCTCTCTCTTTAGGGTTCTGTAGTTTTCATTGTATAAATCTTTCACCTCTTTTGTTAGGTTGATTCCCAAGTATCTTATTTTCTTTGAGGATATTGTGAATAGGGTGGTTTTCCTCATTTCCATTTCAGAAGTTTTGTTGCTGATATACAGGAATGCCTTTGATTTATGCGTATTGATTTTATATCCTGCCACTTTGCTGAATTCATTTATTAACTCTAGCAGTTTCTTTGTAGACCCTTTTGGCTCTGTTAAGTATATTATCATGTCATCCGCAAACAGCGATAATTTAAGTTCTTCTTTTCCTATTTTTATGCCTTTAATTTCTTTTGTCTGTCTAATTGCTCTGGCTAGTATTTCAAGAACTAAGTTGAATAGAAGTGGTGAAAGAGGGCATCCCTGTCTAGTTCCAGATTTTAGAGGGAATGCCTTCAGTTTTTCTCCATTTAGAATGATGTTAGCCTGAGGCTTAGCATAGATAGCTTTTACAATGTTGAGGTAAGTTCCTGTTATCCCTAGTTTTTCTAGTGTTTTGAACATAAAGGGATGCTGTACTTTGTCAAATGCTTTTTCTGCATCTATCGAGATGATCATATGGTTTTTATCTTTAAGTCTACTGATGTGGAGAATAACATTTACTGATTTCCGTATATTGAACCAGCCTTGCATCCCAGGGATGAATCCTACTTGATCATGGTGCACAATTTTTTTGATATGCTTTTGCATTCAATTCGCCAGGATTTTATTGAGAATTTTTGCATCTAAGTTCATTAGAGATATTGGTCTATAGTTTTCTTTCTTTGAAGTGTCTTTGTCTGGTTTTGGGATCAGGGTTATGTTGGCCTCATAGAATGAATTGGAAGAGCTCCTTCTTTTTCTATTTCTTGAAATAGCTTGAAAAGTATTGGTATTAATTCTTCTTTGAAGGTTTTGTAAAATTCTGCTGTATACCCATCCGGTCCTGGGCTTTTCTTAGTTGGTAGTCTTTTGATGGCCTCTTCAATTTCTTCTTTTGTTATTGGTATGTTTAAATCGTGTGTGTCTTCCTGACTCAATCTGGGCAGATCATATGACTTAAGAAATTCATCGATATCTTCACTATCTTCTATTTTATTGGAATATAGAGTTTCAAAATACTTTTTAATTATCTTCTGTATTTCTGTAGTGTCTGTTGTGATATTGCCTTTTTCATCCCGTATGTTAGTAATTTGCGTTCTCTCTCTTCTTCTCTTTGTTAGCGTGGCTAAGGGTCTGTCGATCTTATTTATTTTTTCAAAGAACCAACTTTTAGTTTTATCAATTTTTTCAATGTTTTTTTTTTGTTTCAATTTCATTGATTTCCGCTCTGATTTTAATTATTTCTTGTCTTCTGCTATATTTGCTGTTGTTTTGCTCTTCCTTTTCTAAGGTTTTAAGATGTAGTGTGAGTTTATTTATTTGTTGGTTTTTTCTTTTTTTGAGGAATGAACTCCAGGAAATGAATTTCCCTCTTAAAACTGCTTTCATTGTGTCCCATAGATTCCAGTATGTTGTGTCTGTATAGTCGTTTATCTCTAGAAATTTTTTGATTTCCTCCTTTATATCTTCTGTAACCCATTGATCATTCAGTAACATATTGTTCATTTTCCAGGTGATGCAGGATTTTTTCTTCCTTCTTTTATCATTAATTTCCAGCTTCATTCCATTATGGTCAGATATGGTGCATGGTATTATCTCCACACCTTTATATTTACTGAGAGTCGCCCTATGGCATAATATATGGTCTATCTTTGAGTAGGATCCATGTGCTGCTGAGAAGAATGTGTATCCACTTGATGATGGTTGATATATTCTATTTATGTCAGTTAAGTCTAGGTTATTGATTACGTTATTAAGTTTTATAGTTTCTTTGTTCAGCTTTTGTCTAGAGGATCTGTCCAATGGCGAGAGTGGTGTGTTGAAGTCCCCCATAATTATTGTGTTGTGGTCTATTTGACTCTTGAACTTGAGGAGAGTTTGTTTTATGAATGTTGCAGCACCATTGTTTGGTACATATAAATTGATAATTGTTATGTCTTGATGGTGGATGGTTCCTTTTAACAGTATATAGTGTCCTTCTTTATCCCTTTTGATTACCTTAGGTTTGAAGTTGACTTTATTCGATATGAGAATGGCCACTCCTGCTTGCTTCCGATGGCCATGTGAGTGGTATGATTTTTCCCAACCTTTCACCTTCGGTGTGTGAATGTCTTTCTCTATCATATGAGTCTCCTGAAGGCAGCATATTGTTGGATTTGTTTTTTTAATCCAGGTTACTAGCCTATGTCTCTTGATTGGTGAATTTAAGCCATTAACATTTAAGGTTACAATTGAAATATGGTTTGTACTTCCAGTCATGTTTATTTATTTATTTATTTTAGATTGGCTAGTTTTCCCTCTTTGGTTATTTTTCTTCCCCTTTACTGAGATACCTCCCACTGTTAGTTTTGGGCGCTATTTTTCAGTTCCTCTTCTTGTAATGTTTTGCTCAAAATGCTTTGCAGTGCTGGCTTTCTGGCTGCAAATTCTTTTAGCTTTTGTTTATCATGAAATATTTTAATTTCATTGTCAAATCTGAAGCTTAGTTTTGCTGGATACAGTATTCTTGGTTGGAATCCATTATTTTTCAGTGTTTGAAATACGTTGTTCCAGGATCTTCTCGCTTTCAAAGTCTGTGATGAAAAATCAGTCATTAACCTAATTAGTTTACCCCTAAATGTAATCTGCCTCCTTTCTCTCGTAGCTTTTAGTATTCTCTCCTTGTCCTGTATGTTAGCTATCTTCATGATTATGTGTCTTGGAGTTGGTTTATTATGGTTTTGGATGTTTGGGGTCCTGTAAGCTTCCAGGATTTGGCAATCCATTCCATCTTTCATCTCTGGGAAGTTTTCTAGTATTATCTCCTTTAGTAAGCCATCCATTCCTTTGGACTGATTCTCTGTGCCTTCTTCTATCCCAATGACTCTCAAATTTGGTTTTTTGATAAGATCCCATATCTCTTGGATAGATTGCTCGTGAGATTTCAGCATATTTTCTGAGTTAACTATATTCTTTTCAAATTGATAAACCTTTTCTTCATTATCTGATGTTCTGACTTCTACTTGATCTAGTCTGTTTGTTATATTCTCATTAGCGCTTTTAATCTGATTTACGGTTTCTTGCATTTCTATGATTACAACTTGATTTTTTTTTAACACCTCTATCTCCTGATAAAGCTCATTCTTTACTGATTGAATTTGTGTGGTTAGTTCCTCTTCAAATTATACTTTCAATGCTTGGATTTGCTGTCTCATGTCTTCTCTAATATTCCATTCCATGTGAATTAGGTATGCCTTGATTTCTTTCCCTGTCCATGTTTCTGTTTCTGCTATGTCCTCTTGTATATTTAGATTGTCCTGCATTGTTTGTAACCCTTTTTTCCCTTGTTTTTTCATATTGTTCACGTTGCTATCCAGCTCTGTTTGACTGCTTTGTAACTGCTTTCTCCTATACATTTGTTTTGGCTTTGTATATCTCTGTTGTCTCTCTTTTGTGTTGGGAGATTATGCCTAGAAATGTTGGGCTTTGTTGTGCTTTAAAGCAGATTCATTCAATTCATATAAGGCTTCTAGGTTCTGTATGCATATAATGATTTGCTGTTTGTTCTTAGGTCTATATGTTTAGGTTAGGTGCTCTGGTGGTACGATGGTTAGTGTGTCTTGGCTACTTTAGAAGATTGCTCCACTGAAGGTGGATACTACCGGGCGACTGGATCAGGGTGTTGTTAGTAGCTAGGTATTTGGGAGTCTTATAGACAGCCTCGAGATATTCACCTATTTGCATTTAGACAATTACATGCAATGGAAGATGTAATGCTTGGGATGAGAGTTGGGGGGTAAGGGAATGAAGGTGCTGTTAAAAAGAAAAAAGGAAGGAGGGAGAGATAGATTAGAGGGGAATGAAAAGAACAATAAAACTTGAAATGGGCTAGAAAGAGAGAAGGAGTAGGGGGGGAAAGGATCATGGAGAGAATAAAGAGAGAGAGAAAAAAAATATCGGCAGCAGCAACCACCACCACAACAACAACAACAACAACAACAAAAATTAAAGTTTTGGAGATCCTCCTTCTTCTCTTCCAGTAGGCGGAGCTGTGCCCTCCAAGCGGAGCGTCTGTTCTCTACCTGCCGAGAGCTATCTCTGTAGGGCGTCTCCTGGGGGTCTCTCAGACTTGTCAGTCCAGAGCCATTTCACTTCTCCAGCTCTTAACCCCCTTCCTCCTGTCAGCCTGCCAGCCAGGTCCTGTTCCCCAGAAGTGATTCTCCAGAGGTCTAGTTACACTTGCAGCCCCACCGTGTGTCCCTCTTAAGCCCCAGTGCTGTGGTAAACTGGCGGCTAAGACCCTGACGGTCACCGCTGGTGATATGGGGGCCTTGGGGTCTGGGATCCCCTCTGCTTCCCTATGGACACGACCCCTGAGAAGTCAATGAGGTTTCCTGGCTGCCTGTATCAGTATGGGAAGTCACGCACCTGCTAAAGTGGATTCTGCTGGGAAGGAATTCCGCCAGCCGAACTCCGATGACGTCACCTCTCTGCTATGGCAGGCCCCAGGCTCCTTGCTGTAGTGTCCGAGGGGAGGGGTGGAACTGGTCCGGCCCGGTTCGCCTCAGCTCCTGCCTCGTGGGGGCTTGGCTAAAGACTTCTACCTGTCAAGCTGTGTCTCGGCATCTAGCAGGACCCAGTCACTTTGACTGCGGGTGGGTGGACAGATCTGCAGCTGTGCCCGCGGTGCGCGGACTGTGGAAGGTGAATCTGGTACTCTGCGTCTAGCGGCAGGGTCCCGCTTGTCCCGGTCACATAGACGTCTTAAAAAAAAAAAATCTTTTTGTTCTTTCAATGGTAGTGGAAAGCCTACTGTGCATCCAACACTGTCACAGAGCTTGCATTCCGGAGGCTGGTAGTATGGTTGTTGTTGTTATAAAAAATGATTCAATATAATCTAAATTAATCTAACAGACCTGAATAATTAAACAATAATTTTTTAATTCAATATATAACTTGTGTCATAATTTAACTAACAAAGGAGAAATAATCATTATGAACAGGAATAGTTGTTTTATTTATTGGCTTAAGTTGCTTTACATTTTTTAATGTTGTTTTTAATAGTAACAGTGTCTCATAATCACTTACTGTTCTGAATGCTAACATATTATTTTTAATCTTCAGTCCAATTCTTCAGGTTCAACAGAGTAATAACTTTATTTTTAAAAAATTTATATTTGGGCTGGGGATTTTGCTCAAGAGGTAATGTGCTTGCCTGGCATGCGCGGCACTAGGTTAGATCCTCAGCACCACGTAAAAATAAAACATAAAGGTGCTGTGTCCACTGAGAAACAAAAAAATATATATATATATTAAAAAATTCTCTCTCTCTCTCTCTCTCTCTCTCTCTCTCTCTCTAAAAATATAATTTTCTATTGACTTTAATTAATTAATTAATTTTTGGTAAAGGAAATTTATCTCAGAGGTGCTTAATCACTCAGCCACATCCCCACACATTTTTTTTAACTTTTAATTTTACTTTATTTGAAAATTTACACATTTTGGTTTTACTTTATTTGAAATTTGAGACAGGATCTCGCTCAGTTGTTTAGGGCCTCACTAATTTACCTCATCTTCCAGAGTTTTGGAGAATACAGGTGTGTACTTGTGCACCCAGCAATAGCTCCACTTTATAAATGGTATACAGAAGCCACAATAGGTTGTCAATTTGCCCAACTTTGCAACTGGAAAGCTGTAGAGTGAAATAGGCAGTCAGTGTTGTTCTATTGGCTTCACTATGTAGACAAAAGGAAAATAGATATAACTAAGACCCCATAATTTGGAGTTGAGCTATTTTTCAACAATAACTTATTCAGAATAATGAATTCAGTTGTTGTGGTAGTCTAAATAAGGCATATACTTAACCTGTTAGCAGCTCACATAAGCAAAGAAGATAAGAATGAAAGATTATTTCAATATGAAGTTACAGGTTTATGAATCAAATTTAGAAAGCATTGGTGTAAATACAAGAGGCTATGTGGATGTACACAAAAAAGTGCACACACACACACACACACACACACACTTCTTTTTAATACTTCTTCCCTCTGTCTCTCTTTTCCTCTTATACACCTAGGTTTATTTCTCTTTTCTCCCTCTCTTTTGTCTCCTTCTCCATCTACATCTGCATCTCTATCTCCCTTTGTCTACTTTTCTATTGAATTCTCATTTTGTAGCTTCCAATAAATGCTTTCAGAAGTTCTTTTGTACAGTACCTGAGTTTAACTTGAAACAACACTGGGTTTCAAATACTCGGTTTATGACAGTTAAGAAAACTTTTCATCTTGGAGCATTCCATTCTCTCCAGGGAGGACAAGAGGATTATAGATTTTAATGTTGATTATTATGCAACCCTGAAGGTAGTAAAGATTCAAGAACCCATATTCTCTGATGAGCAAAACTACACCTTTATATTTGAAAATTTTAATTGAAAAACTCAACATGCAGTTTAATTTTCTATGTAATGTTTACTGTTATTTTGTGAAACACACAGGTGTTTCAGGTTGCCTAAATATCAAAGAAAGACAAAAACTATATCTTAAATATCATTTAGAGAGAATAAGGCACATACAAAAGTTTAAGCTGAGTGCTCTCAGAAAACCTAATATAAATCACATCAGGCATTCTGTTAGAGAAAGGAGTAAACACAATTTTGTTTTAAAGAAAAAAATCTACCTCATAAAAGAAGAAAAAGCAATCATAAAATTTATCTGGAAAAATAATAGACCCAGAATAGCTAAAGCAATAATTGGCAGGAAGAGTGAAGCAGGTAGCATCACTGCACTAGACCTAAAATTATACTACAGAGCGATAGTAACAAAGACAGCGTGTTATTGGCATCAAAACACACTAGTAGACCAACAGTACAGAAAAGAGGACACAGAGACTAACCCACAAAATTACAATTATTTTATATTAGACAAAGGTGCCAAAAACATGCATTGGAGAAAATATAGCCTTTTCCACAAATGATGCTGGGAAAACTAGAAATCCATGTGCAGGAAAATGAAATTCAATCCCTGTCTATTACCAGGCACAAAACTCAACTCAAAATGAATCAAGGACCTAGAAATTAAACCGGAGAATCTGCATCTAATAGAAGAAAAAAATAGGCCCTAATCTTCATCATGTGGGATTAGGCCCCAACTTCCTTAATAAGAGTCCTGTTGGGCAATAATTGAAACCAAGAATCAATAAATAAGATGAACTAAAACTAAAAAAGTTTCTTTCCAGCAAAGAAACAATCTGTGAGGTGAATAGAAAGCCTACATCCTGGGAGCAAATCTTTAACCCTCACACATTAGATAGAGCACTTATCTCTAGGGTATATAAAAAACTCAACAAGCTAAGCACCAAAAAACACAAAAACCAAATTAATAGATGGGCCAATGACCTGAACAGACACTTCTCAGAAGAGGATATACAATCAATCAACAAATATATGAAAAAATGTTAATAATCTCTAGCAATTAGAGAAATGCAAATCAAAGCTACTCTAAGATATCATCTCCCTGAAGTCAGAATGGCAGCTATTATGCATAAAAAACAACAATAAGTGTTGGCAAGAATATGTTGAAATAGTACACTCATATATTACTGGTGGAACTGTAAATTGGTGCAGCCATTGTGGAAAGCATTATGAAGATTCCTTGGGAAACTGGGAATGGAACCACCATTTCACACAGCTATCCCACTTCTAAGTCTATACCTAATGGAAAACAGCATACTATAGGGACACAGCCACATCAATGTTTAAAGCAGCACAATTCACAATATCTAAACTGTGGAACCAGCCTAGATGTTCTTCAGTGTTGCTTTGAGCCACTCATCTACCTCAGTCACAGTGGGTGTGGGGGGATCTGGAGGCAACACATAGACACTGAGTGCTGTTGACATCTGGCAGGTGGCAGCCTTAGTTGACCTCCAGCAGGCTCATTTAATGCAGAACTGATTACAATTGATATAGCGCATATCCTCCAATCATACCTAAGCAAGCAGGTTATATAACATTTAGAAAACAATCATCTTATAATCAAAGTAACCACACTTTGAGGAAGCTCCAAATATTGCTGTGCAGTGGAAGGCAGACTGGTAGGATCATGGTCCCTATGAAAATGGGGACATATGAGTTTGGGGAATTATGCCCTGAGGCCCCTGTCTCTTGGTTGCCTGGCAATGCTGAACTCAATCACGAAGGATGTGGTTTCTCAGACTGCTTGTTAGAACATAGAGCCCCATCCTGCATGTGTTCCTGTCAGACCTGTATGAGTGTAGGTTCCGCAAGCACTCTGAGCTGCTTGTAGCTGATAGCTGCAAACCAAGAGTTACTCCTACATTTCAGTAGATGAATGGATGAAAAAAACCTGGCATATATACACAATGAAATATTACTCGGCAATAAAAGAGAATAAAATCATGGCATTTGTAAGTAAATGGATGCAATTGAAGAAGATAATGCTAAGTAAAGTTTGCTAATTCCCAAAAGACAAATCGTGTTTTCTCTGACATAAGGTGACTGACTCATATTGGGGTAGGAAGGGAGAGCATGGGAGGAATAGAGGAACTCTAGATAGGGCAGAGGGGTGAGAGGGAAAGAGAGGGAGCAGGGGGTTAGCAATGATAGTGGAATGTGATGGACATCATTATCCAAAGTACATGTATAAAGACATGAATTGGTGTGAACATACTTTATATACAAAGAGAGATATGAAAAATTTTGCTCTATATCTGTAATAATAATTGTAATGCATTTCATTGCCATGTATTTAAAAAAATATCAATTTGAAAAAGGTAGAAAATCTAAAGGTGGAATAAATGGTGTTTGGGATCTCTATAAAAAGGCATTTCTTGTTTTTTTTTTTTTCATGCATAGAATACTTAGAGAAAAATATAAAGGATAAAAATACTTCCTCCATAATTGCTTTATTCCCCTTACATTACTTTTTGGTAAAACATAAAGTTATTTAATTTCTTATATTTTGGGGCTTAACTAATGTGCTATTATATTTGTATATATGATATTTATAATAATCCATTTTAGTGTTTATAAAATATCAAATTGATTGTTATCTTTCCATAATTATTTCCCTATTGGGCATTTAGGTTGTTTTAATTATTTGACATTATACTTTGTAATTCATATCTTTCTCTATGTAGTTTCTTTTTATCCAAACTTGAGATTACATTCTTAAGAAAAAACATGAAATGAAAAGGCCAAGTCAAACATAAAAACTCAGTTCTGGCTGTTGAAACTTTCATAGTATATTCTATGAACATAGAAGCAATTTCTGTAAAATTCTTTACTACAGAAAACAGAACATCTGAAATAGAAGTTGGAATCATCAGAATCTTTACAAATAGAATTTCTAATGATGTTCTTCCATAGGTAAAGAAATGAGAATATAGATGTTCATCTTCTTTTGAGTCTTACAAGGTATGTGAGCAGCCATGACATGGGAAGTACATGTGCACAACTAAACAGAATGTTTGATCATGCAGAACAAAAATAAAGAATAAATGACCTAAGGGAGGTCATTGCGTTTCAGAAATTCCTGGAACAGTATAAATAATGACATTGGATGGGGACTTGCAAAATACCGAATTTTTTGCTGTATATTTTCATTTTAATGTTGATACATTCTAGGCTTCATTTTATTCTGTAGATTTCATAAGCATACTTAAAAAAAACTACAGCATAATCTTCACAGTCAAAAGGAAGAACTATGTAATTGGCCAATTAAAATATCATCCCTTCTTGAAACTGGGACATGATGAGATGATATTTAAATGTTGGATGAAAAAAAATTTCTACAAACTCATATGTTTTATAGATGCTCTGATACAGCAGAGAGTGCTCAATTTGTGTGTTTTCTTCAAAAGAACCACAAATCTCCCATAGCTTATAATAAAATACATAGCACTGTATTTACTGTTAATAATAGTCAGAATGTTTCATTACTAATATATAAAAGGAAGTAGTTAAATACCTCAATATACTAATTTATTCAGTCTAACATCCCAGTATTATACTCACTATAGGTTTCTAACAAGTAAAATAAATGTATGTGTGGTATAAACAATATTATAAAACATTCTTTGGAGTCATCATACCCATTTGCCTTTAACAATAGGGGAGATGTGAAAATGTTTTAAGAAACCAAATAAAAGACAAGTGTTGCTTTTGATAAAAATAATTGAAGATTACAGATCTATTGGAGGCAATAAATAAAGCTGACAGTATTATATAGAGAAGTATGCAGAATTTTTTAAACACTGACATTCTATGGAAAAATAATTCTCTGATGGACAGTGTAAGAACAAGTGGAGATTCCAAGCAATGAAGGGTTCAGAAGTAAACACAGAATCTCACTAAGGACAGGGAAGGATGGTCAGACCAGTATAAAGAAAATTAAGAGCAAAAGAAAAACCCATAAAGGAATTACTTTTCATCTAGGCACAGTGGTGGACTTCTGTAATCTCAGCAACTTGGAAGTCTGAGACAATGGGATTACAAGTTCAAGGCCAGCCTGGACAACTTAGGGAGATCCTGTCTCAATTTTAAAAATTATATAAAAGAAAACTGGGGATGCAGTTCAGTGGTAAAGTCCCCTGGGTTTTATCCCTCAGCAATAAATAAATAAATAAATAAATAAATAAAAATGTTGATTTATGACTTTTGATAATCTCTCAAGGTGCTTGAATTTTTGTTATTGATCATTTGTTTTTGATCATTTATGAAAATGGAGGTAGATAATAGAAATACAGAAAAGTTGAAAGACTTTTCACCTGATAAATAGATACCAGATGGGACAATTACAGAACTCAGATAAGAAGTTACTGGTTTTAGTTATGGAGTTTTATAAAGTACTTGAGATTTTACAAACTATATATATATTACTTTGCTAAAAATGAAAATATAAGTTTATCATAGTAGCAGAAACAACAATAGGAATGGAAAATGACTTTTGTATCTTCACTGTGTATTATGTCACTTTTTAAAGAGCTATCATTTATTTAAGAATTGGATGTATAAGAGATAAAATAGATTATTTATGTAGCTGTTTATATGGATAAATTTTAAATGACAATGAGTGTCAAAAACATCATACTATGTGCAGATAGGTGAATTCCACTTTTAGTTATCTATACAAAACACCAATGTAAATATATGGAAATATATGGAAGATGTGTAGAATAGATGAAGGGGAACAGGGGGAGGGAGGAAGGCATATATTCTATGCTCTATGACTATATCAAAATGTTAAAGAGACAATTACTACATGATTTAAATGACTTAATGGATGCATTACCACCAAATAAATGAGAAAATGTATTTTATAGAACACAAGTAAGTTTGCAGTCAGGTGTACTGAGGCCAGGTGGCAGTGAACAAGGATTCAGGACATAAGATATAGGAGTCACCCCATTTAGGACCAGCACTGCCAAGCCCTGTGACATCTTTTTTGTGCCTTTATATTCTTCACCTCCTCTAGTGCTTGAGCCCCTTTTTGAAATAAAAATTATATGTTTGGTTAAAATAGATGTATAAATAATCTTGAAGAAATTGATGAAAGAAAATTACCCAATATTTAATATTTTGTGCTCTGTCTGAAGCAATTTTGAGTCTGGTAAATTCATTACCAGATCCCAATATAATACTCCGTTTAGGGAAAAAAATACAAAATTATTTTAGAGTAAAATTTTATCAATTTCTGATTAAAGATCAGTTGAACTAATCTCCATTCCTATTATGATATTCTTAGATATGTTGAAAATAATGAGAGGAACATTAATTGGATCACAAAACATACAGTTTTATGGCTATTCTCTGGGTTACTATTTTATAACTCCCTTTTTAAAAAGATTCCTGAAATTGGAAAGTATTTTCTTTCAGATTAGTTCATTTAACATCTATATTTTTGTATGTGATACAGTGAAACTAAGTAACTATTTTTTAGGTAACTCAGAAGTAAATTGTGCTCTTAGTACTTTAAAGTATCCATATTGTTGACTTCAACAATTTTTTATATAATATAAGCATACCAGTGAATAAGCATAATTGTCAATGAAAAACATTAAACATTATTTACTTACAACTTAGTAACCCATTTTGTAGGAAAAAATAATCTGTTGATACACAGTATGCATAATTACAGATAAGTATTTAAGAAAAAGATGTTGAGGAATTGAGGTTCGTTTTTACCAGACTTTCCATGACAGATGTTAGTAAAGATTTATCAGAAATGATGTCAGATTGCTCTGAACTTCTACTGAAGCAGTGCTTCCTTCACTCCATAGAAGAGTATTCCCTGGTCTGGGGAGGTGAGTCATACTTGTAATCCCATCAACTCCATAGACTGGGACAAGAGGATCACAAGTGTGAGGCCAGCTTCAGCAATTTAGGGTGAGATTTTTACAAAATACAAATAAAAAAGGACTGGGGATATAGCTCAGGGTTTTCTATACTGAGTTCAATCCGCAGTACCACAAAAGAAGAAAAAACTTCATGGAACTTCTGAACTACTCTAGCTCTCTATAAACAAAGTGGATCTTAAAAGAACAGGCCTACAAAAATCACAGATTTTTTTTTCTTTATACTCCTATTCTCACCCCTTCTAAATTGTCTTCTTTCCTTTTTTCCTTTCTTTCTTTCTTTCTTTACTTTTTTTCTTTTTTTTCGGGGGGTACTCAGGATTATACCCAGGAGAAGTTAACCAATTAGCTACATCCCCACACCTTTCTTTAATAGGGTCTTACAAATTTATGAGTGCTCCTACAAATTGCCAATACTATACTTGAAATCATCCTGTCTGAGTCTTGAGTCACTGGGATAATAGGTGTGAGCCACTTGTACCAGATAATTTTTATTTTATTTCTTAATAGAATTACAATAATGCAAATTTACTTATGGGGGTTTTCCAAATACCTTTGGAAATGGAAGATTCCCAAATTTCTTTGCAAATGGACTAGTGATGTGTGAAGAAGATGATATCTAAGTGCATGAGTGTAAGGGAAAAAATGAGTGAAGAAATGATCTTTCTCTAAGATTGACTTGAAGAAGCTGGAAGCAGTGATTGATGCCTGCAATTGCAGTTGCTAAGGAGGCAGAAGCAGGAGAATTGCAATCTCAAAGTAAACAGTAAACAACTTTGCAAGACTAAAAGGGCATGTGAGGTCTAGGGATGTAGCTCAGTGGTAGAATCTGGCCCACCATGGTAGAGGCCCTGGGTTTTGTTCCCAGAATTATAAAAATAAACAAATAAAGTAAAAAAAAAGAAAAGAAACAGCATTGCCATTGAACATTTAACTTAGTTATTTTGTTTAAATATTGGACATTATTATTATTAATATTATTATTATTATTATTATCATCATTAACATTATTAAAAGAAAATCAAAGGAGATATAGAGACAAGATGCAGAGGCAGGAAAGGGAAAGAAAGAGTGGCTGTCTCTACAAGCAGCTGTGTTTATTTGTATCAAAAGTTATATAGTTCATTAATACAATAACTACATTATGGTATAATATTCCTTTAATCCCAAGTGCTAAACAACTGAGATCAAATCCATTATAATTAAAACATAGAGCCCTTTTCTACAAGGACAACAGCATAGAAACTAGATATTGTGCCTGTGTAGTTATCTTATCAGCTTCAAAGATAAACTGTTTTGCTTCAGATTGGCTTTAATTCTTTCTTGTCCTTTATAGAGTGATGCCGTTATTTATTTATTTATTTTTATTTTAATCTAAGAATATCTTTGATCCAACTCTACACTGGAAATTTATCCAGGCTTCATATTTTAGACCACATTTCCCAAGGCCACCAGCAAAGGCAGTAATTTAGTTTGGTTCTGCCTGACCCATCTGAAGAATACAAGGGGAAAAGGTCAAGAATTCCTAGCTCAGGGAACTTTGTGGGCAACTTAATTTATAATTTATATTATAGTTATATATTTTAAAAATATCTCTATTTTATTTGGTGTTAATGATTGAACCCAGTTTCTCACACATGCAAGGCATGTGCTCAACTATTAAGCTATAACCCCAGCCCCTATTTTTTTGACACACTTTAAATTGCTCAGGCTGGCCTTCAACTTGACATCCTCCTGCCTTCATCTTCTGAGTGGCTGAATTACTGGTGTACACCACTGTGATAGCTCCAATTTACTTATTATTACAAAAAGTAAAGAAAATGAAAAAAATGTGAAATAGTTTCTTTATTTACTGAATTTGAGAAATAGTGTTTTAAAAAAGAAAAAATCATATTCCCAAACTTGATTGTTTAATTTGGGTACCTCCCTTTTCTGGCATACTTCACACCAGTATTCTGTTTTGGTAATGTAAGGGTTTTAAAAGGAACAAGAATTCTTACCTGATCTGTTAGTCTTTCAATCTACATATATGTATGTATACAATTCATGTTCTGGTAAATTTTTACAACATTGCTTTTTAGAAATTGTCTTGGATTCTAAAATTACAGCTGCACTCAGTGGACCCATAATTTGTAAAACTAAGGGCTTTCTAGCACTAAATCAAATTTTCAACACCATCCTCTCTTTAGTAAAGTAAAAAAAAAATGATATTTATTAAGAAAATCTGAGCAGGCATTGAGGCACATGATGCTGAGACAGGAGAACCATTAGTTTGAAGCCAGACTCTGCAATTTAGTGAGGACCTAAGAAATTTAGCTATATCCCATCTTAAAATTTAGAAATAAAAAAATACATAAATAAAAAATCCTGGGGATGTACCTCAGTGCTAAATTGTCCCTGTGTCCAATTCCCAGTACCAAATTTTTTTTTAAAGATTAAATTGAATTTTAACATAATAAAATAATAAAGGGCTGGGGATGTAGTTCAGTGGTAAGGCACCCCTGGATTCAAAGAAAAAAAGAGAGAGAGGGAGAAAGAGAGAGAGAGAAATTACTATATATTTTCCCAAAGTATTTATAAATGTGCTGTAGGGTTGTTGAGGGTGTTGAGAATGAAATGATTTAATTTTGTTAGTTTCTGGGCTTTTTTGTTTCCTTGTTTGTTTGTTGTTGTTTTGGTATTTTACAAAATCCTGATAACTCATGTCTGGTTCTTGTGTAAATGCAGGTTAAAAAATGCAGGTAGAATCTAAATATGTTTCTTCATTGTTTGGGAGAAAACAATGCAGAGACATATACACATATAAACAACAACTTTAAGTTTTCCAAGCTTTTAAAGTTAACTTTTCATTTTTCTGGAGAAATAAGGACCAACTTTCCCTGAGAAAATCTTCCCAAGATCCTTCCAAGATGGGTCTGAAAGCTGATTACAGATTGAGAGGAAAGTTTCAGGTTTGTTTCACTTTCCTTTGAACACTTCACTGGTACCTACTGCCAGCACAAGAATGGGAGAATAATATTGGATTGTTATGTGGCAATGCTCTTGTCAAACCTTTACCTGTATTATTATTATTACTACTTTTTCCCCTGCTAAATCTTACAACCAGAAACCTAAAATCAAGATGGTTTAGAAGTCGTGGATGGGTGGATGGTAAAAGCCAACAATGGACAACAATTTGGTTTGGCAGCTTCATTTTTTCAAGTCCTGTGCATATTTCCAAACAGAACAGGGACCTAATTTGGCACTGCTTCTTAAAGAATTTTCTTCCACAGTTCTAACTATGAAGAGCAGTCCAGAAGCACTACTCTCCTGCAGGGAGCTCTTCTGGGACTCCCACCAGAAGCTTACTGCCCATGGGATCCACTGGGCCCTCAGAGCAATGACTGGGGAGCCATCTCAGCTTTTTGGATAAAGTGCACCAAATAAAGTGGTTTATCAGAAGGACACGATTTCTGCCCATGATCTGCGCACACCGTCCTCCTTTTGCTACTCTGTTCTGTGTGTTTGCAAATTCTGATTCCTTTCACAAATTAGATGGAACATCTTTTTATGTATTTGAAAATTTTTTCATATCCTTTGCCCATTTCAATTAACTTTTTGCTTTGTATGAACTCTTTAAATGTTAAAGAATCTCAACCTCTAATACACTTTTTTGTTTTCTAGTCTGTGATTATATAAAGAAATTATATATAAATGTAAATGTACTAAAAATAAAGACTTTCTGAACTATCATGGTGGAACACACCTGTAATCTCAGTGGCTGGTTTGGCTGAAGCATGAGGATTTCGAGGTCAAAGCCAACCCCAGGAACATCAATTCACTAAGCAACTCAGGGACTGTCTCTAAATAAAATATAACGTAGGGCTGGGAATTTGACTCAGTGTTCAAGTGCCACTGAGTTCAGTCCTTGGACCACCGCTTCCCCAAAACAAACAAATAAACGAACAAACAAAAAATAAATAAAGAAAATAAACAAGAAAGGCTTTCTGGACCCTCCATTATCCTGAATATTCTTGCTGGTGCCTAACTTTATATCCTTCTTTATTTCACTCTTGTGTCAGGCTCACTCCAGACTCAATGGTTTTCATTAGTCATTAAAACTTATACTTTCTCCCACTTAATTATCCCTGCCAAACACTCGAATCATGTTTTATCTCTAAGGTCAGATTTTTCTTTCTTACAGTCATCTGAGTACACTTTTTCAGCACTAATGGCCACAGTGACTAGTAGTTTCCTTCATAACATTCAATATTATTTGAAAGTAAGTGATTACTCTTACACCTATCTCTTCAAAACCTTGCTCTAGAAGTACAAGTTTGCTTTCATGAGAACAGTAAGCTTTCCATAGTGTAGTAATTTGCTTACTTTCTGGTCTTTTCTTGAGGCTAGCGCATATTGTTAATTAATAAGGAATCAAAGAATGCATCTGTATTCATGAGTCACTGAATAAAATCCATACTAACCAAAAAAAATCTTCAATTTCAGTGAAAGCAGCCCACATTGAATTATATCAATCTCCAATACATATGGATTTAGTCATGTAATTTCAGGGGGTGATACATATTTTTTTGAATAAACACAGTATATATATATATTTCATTTATTTTTTACCCTGTGAATCGAACTCAAGTGCACTTGAGTTACATTCCCAGAATTTTATTTTTTTCTTTTGAGACAGGGTCTTCTAAATTACATAGGGAATGGTTAAGTTGCTGAAGCTGGCATGGAATGTGAGATCCTCCTGCTCAACTCCCATAGTAGCTGAATTATAGTCACCAGTGGCTGTCATGCCTAAACATTAACATTTTTTTTTAATTTTTTCAAATTGATATTTCAAAAACAATTGACAGTGGAATGCATCACAATTCTTGTTACACATATCCAGCACAAATTTTCATATCTCTGGTTGTATATAAATGTACATGTACTTTGGATAATGATATCCATCACATTTCAACATTCTTGCTGAAGCCTTGCCTTTTCCCTTACCATTCCCTTCCTCAGTTCTACCCTATCTAGAGTTCATCTATTCTTCCCTTGCCCTTCCTCCCTAACCCACTAAGAATTAGCCTCCTTATATCAGAGAAAACATCAGCATTTGATTTTTGTTGATTGGCTATCTTCACTTAGCATTATTTTCATTATGTTCCATTTACCTGAAAATGCTATGAGTTTATTCTCTTTTATAGTGAGTAATAATCCATTGTGTATATACGCCACATTTTTTATCCATTCATCTACTGAAGGGCATCAAGGTTGGTTTCACAGTTTAGCTATTGTGACTTGGGCTGCTATAAACATTCATGTGGCTGTGGCTCTGTAGTATGCTGTTTTTAAGTCCTTTGAGTATACACCAAGGAGAGGAATGGCTGGGTCAAATGGTGGTTCCATTACCAGTTTTCCAAGGAATCTCCATACTGCTTTTCACATTGGCTGCACCAATTTGCCCTCCCAACAGCAATGTATGAGTGTACCTTTTCCCCCCACATCTTCACCATCACTTATTGTTTGTCTTTGTAATATCTGCCATTTTGACTGGAGTGAGATGAAATCTTAGAGTAGTTTTGATTTGTATTTCTATAGTTGCTAAAGATGATTAAGCTTTTTTTCATATATTTGTTGATTAATTGTATATCCTCTTCTGAGAATTGTCTGTTCAGGTCCTTGGCCGATTTGATGATTGGGTTATTTGGGGGGTTTTTTTGGTACTTAGTTTTTTGAGTTCTTTACATACCCTAGAGATTAGTAATCTATCTTTTTTTGTTAAAAAATATTTTATTTTCTTATTATGTTAAACATCCAAATAATCATTTTTTTTCCTATTTGGCAAAATACAACAAAATGAATTCAATGACCATCATTAATATGTAAATATTTTGATGCTACTTTTTATTTTTAATTGATTTTATTATTTTTTATAAATACACAACAACAGTGGAATTCATTATTACACATATAGAGCCCAATTTTTGTATCTCTGTATATAAAGTACATTCACATCAATTTATGCCATTATACATGTACTTTTTTTGCATTACAATTCTTAATGTACATATATATCACAATTTTAAATATCTTCTTTATATGAGTTATGTTGACACCCAATTCAAGTCCTCATACATGTATTTTGTATAATTATGACCATCATATTCTACCATTCTTGCTCATCCCCTTACCCATCCCTTTCCCTCCCACCCTTCTTTCCTATCTAGAATTAATCTAATACTACCATGTTCTCTTTCTTCACCCCACTATGAATCACCGCCTTATATCAGAGAAAACATTGGTATTTGGTTTTTTGGGGGATTGGCTCACTTCTTTTAGCATTATGTTTTCCAATGCCGTCTATTTACCTGCAAATGCCATGATTTTTAATGCTGAATAATATTCCCTCATGTATAAATGCCACATTATTCATCCATTTATCCACTGAATAACATCTAGATTGGCTTCACAGTTTAAATATTGTGAATTGTGCTGCAATAAACATTGATGTGGTCTGTGCATTGTTAAATATCATAATGGAATGAAATTAGAAATCAACAACAAAACAAAGAATAAAAATGTCTGTATCACATGGAGACTGAACAATATGTTACTGAATGAACAATAGGTTACAGAACACATAAAGGAGGAGATTAAAAAATTCTTAAAGGTAAATGAGAACACAGACATAACATATCAAAATCTCTGGGACACTATGAAAGAGGTACTAAGAGGAAAATTCATTGCATGGAGTTCATTCCTTAAAAGAAGAAAAAGTCAACTAATAAATGACCTCACACTACATCTCAAAGCCCAAGAAAAAGAAAAACAAATCAGCAGCAAAAGCAGTAGAAGCCAATAAATAATTAAAATCAGAGCTTATATCAATAAAATTGAAACAAAAGAAACAATTGAAAAAATTGACAAAAGAAAAAAAGTTGGTTCTTTGAAAAAATAAATAAAAATGTCAGACCCTTAGCCTTGCTAATGAAGAGAAAGAGAGAGAGAACTCAAATTACTATCATACATGAGGAGAAAGACAATATAACAACAGATACTTCAGAAATACAGAAGATAATTAGAAATTATTTTGAGGCCTTATACTCCAATAAAATAGAAGATAGTGAAGGAATTGATATATTCCTTGAGTTATATAATCTGCCCAGATTGAGTCAGAAAGATATACACAATTTAAACAGACTAATATCAAATGAAAAAATAGAAGAAGCATCAAAAGACTACCAACCAAGAAAAGTCCAGGACCAGACAGGTATATAGCCGAGTTTTACAAGACCTTTAAAGAAGAACTAATACCAATACTCTTCAATCTATTTTAGGAAATAGAATAAGAGGAAGTGCTTCCAAATTTATTCTATGCGGCCAATATCTCCCTGATTTCAAAACCAAAGACATTTCAAAGAAAGAAAACTTTAGTACAATATCTCTAATGTACATAGAGGCAAAAATCCTCAATATAATTCTGGCAAATTGAATAAAAAAACATCAAAAAGATTGTGCAGTTTGATCAAGTGGGATTCATCCCAGGGATTCAAGGTTGGTAAAACATATAGAAATCAATAAATGTAATGCATCATATCAATAGAATTAAAGATAACACTCTTATGATCATCTCAGTAGATGCAGGAAAAGCATTTGATAAAATGTTTTTATGTTCAAAACATTTTAAAAAAACTAGGTATAACAGGAACATATCTCAACATTGTAAAGGCTATCTATGCTAAGCCTCAGACCAACATCATTATAAATGGAGAAAAACTGAAGGCATTCCCTCTAAAATCTGGAACAAATAGGGATGCACTCTCTCACCCCTTCTATTTAACACCGTTCTTGAAACACTGGCCAGAGCAATTAGACAGATGAAAGAAATTAAAGGAATAACCATATGTAAAGAAGAATGTAAAGTAGCACTATTTGCTGATGATATGATTCTATACCTAGAACACACACACACACACACACACACACACACACACAAACTCACACACAAATAAAACTCCACCAGGAAACTTCTAGAACTAGTAAATGAATTTATCAATGTGACAGGATATAAAATCAACACTCATAAATCAAATGCATTTCTGTATATCACTGACAAATCCTCTGTAAAGAAAATGAGAGAAAGTACCCCATTCACAATATCCTCAAGAAAAATAAGATACTTGGGAATCAACTTATCAAAAGAGGTGAAGGATCTATACATTAAAAACTAAAGAACCCTAAAGAGAGAAATCAAAGAAGACCTTAGAAGATTGAATGAACTACCTTGCTCATGGATAGGAAGAATTAGTATTATCAAAATGACCATATTACCAAAAGCACTATACAGGTTTAATGCAATTCTGATGAAAATCCCAATGGAATTCCTTTTGGAAATAGAAAAAGCAATCATGAAATTCATCTGGAAAAAGAGGAGACCCAGAATGGCTAAAACAATTCTAAGCAGAAAGAGTGAAGCAGGTAGTATTGCTATATCAGACCTGAAACTATACTAAAGAGCAATGCTAACAAAATCAGCATTGTACTGGCATCAAAACAGGTTGATAGGCTGGTGGTACAAAATACAGGACACAGAGAGTAACTCATAAAATTACAGCTATCATATTTTAGACAAAGGTACCAAAAACATGCACTGGAGAAAATATAGCATCTTCAACAAATGATGCTGGGAAAACTAGAAATCCATATGCAACAAAATGAAATTGAATCCCTATGTCTCACCATGCACAAGAGTTAACTTAAAATGGATCAAGGATCTAGGAATTAACAAGAGACTCTGTATCTAATAGAAGAAAAAGTATCCCTGAATCTTCATCATGTGGGATTAGGTCCCAACTTCCTTAAGAACTCCAATAGCACAAGAATTAAAACCAAGAATCAATAAATGAGATGGATTCAAACTATGTTTTTTTCTCAGCAAAAGAAATAATCTGTGAGGTGAACAGGGAGCCTACATCCTGGGAGAAAAATTTTACCTCTCACACATCAGATAAAGCACTAAACTCTAGGGTATATAAAGAACTTAAGAAGCAAAGCACCTAAAAAAACAATACATGGGCCAAGGACTTGAACAGACACTTCTCAGAAGAGGATATACAATCAATCAACAAATATATGAAAAAATTTCATCATCTCTAGCAATCAGAAAAATACATATCAAAGCTACTCTATAATATCATCTCAATCCAGTCAGAATGGCAGCTGTAATGAAGACAAACAAAAATAAGTGTTGTTGAGGATGTGAGAGAAAAGATACACTCACTCATTGCTGGTGGGACTGAAAATTGGTGCAGCCAATGTGGAAAGCAGTATGGAGATTCCTTGGAAATCTGAAAATTGAACCACCATTTTACCAAGCCATTCCTCTCCTTGGTGCATACTCAAAGGACTTAAAAACAGCATACTAGAGGGCCACAGCCACATCAATGTTGGTAGCAGCCCAATTCACAATAGCTAAACTGTGAAGCCAACCTAGATGTCCTGCAGTGGATGAATGGATTAAAAAATGTAGCATATATACACAATGGAATATTACTCAGCACTTAAAAAAAGATCATGGCATTTGCAGGTAAATGGATGGCATTAGAAAAGATTATGGTTAGTAAATTTAGCAAATCCCCCCAAAAACAAATTCTGAATGTTTTCTCTAATATAAGTGGGGTGACTCAAAGTGGGGTACAGGGGGAAAGCATGGGAGGAAGATTATTCTTATATAGGAAAGAGGGGTGGGAGGAAAAGGGAGGGGGAAGGGGAATAGCAACGATAGTGGAAAGTGATGGTCATCACTATACTATATGAAATACATGTATGAAGATTAGAATTTGGTGTAAACATACCTTATATACAAAAAGAGATACGATAAATCAAGGTATATATGTGTATTAAGAATTGTAATGCCAAAAAAGAGAGAATATCTGTATAGTGGCATAATTTGGCATGAACCTACTTCATATACAGTGTTATGAAAAATTATGATGTAAATTGTAATAATGAGTGTAATGCATTACACTATTGTCATGTATGTAAAAAATAAATAGATTTTTTAAAAATAAAATATATCCAATTCATGTTGAAAGTATTCAAAAACTCCTGATACTTTTTTCTTAAATATCTTTATCTGACATATGTAGCTCCTTTTCAAGCTCAGTAAATAGAGAGCTTTGAAAGAAAAGGTATTGCAGCCTTCAACCTGTGACCTCTAGTTGCAAAATATATTCTAAAATTCCTTTGTGGGGGCAGTTTTTTATTTTCTCTTTTAATTTTTTTACTGGTCTCCGAATGCAGGGTCTTAAATTCGTCTATGAAAGAATTCTTTACCACTGAGATACATTTCCAGCCTTTTTCATTATATAGTGAGTCAGAGTCCCCCTAAATTGCCCATGCTGATCTGAAACTTGCAACCCTCCTCCATCAGCCTCCCAAGTAGCATGAATCACCACTGGAGTTTATTCACTGGTCTTTATTTTCTCGTAGAACTGGGAGTGTTTATTTTCATTCACTATAATTATATTCCCAGTCCTTAGAATATTGTCTGCAGTTAACACACACACATACCCACACCCACACACACACACACACACACCCCCACACACAGACACACCACAAATATTCCTCAGTAAACATTTTGGAGGTAGGAATTCAAAATCTAAACCAGAAAAATAGGCAGGTGTAGGGGCACATGCTTGTACTCCTAATTATTTAGGATGCTGAGGCAGAAGAATTACAAATTCAAGGTCAATTTGACAAATTTAGCATGGCCCTAAACAACTTAACAACACACTGTCTCAAAATAATAAATAAATAAATAAGGGTGGGGAATGTAGCTCATTGTTAAAGAACTCCTGCATTCAACTCTTAGTACCATAAATTAAAATATAATAAGAAAGGAAAAATAGAAGAAAGAAAGAAAAGAAAGATGTAGAAATAAATCAGGTATTTCAAAATTTAAACAACAGTAGAAGAAAAAAAGCAAATTATTAAAATTGTGAAGTTGTTGTTGTAGAGCAAAGTCTTATTTAATGAAATAATTATTTCAGTTAAAATGTCTCTTTGCAAAACCTAAGTCATGTGAACTTTCTTGCATCTGCCTCCACACCTCATCAAATTTTTTTACTCTACTTCATAACCCTAATCAGTATGATTTTATAAGTCCCTCCCACCATTTTCAGAAGAGGTAACAAACAGAGGCTATGGTCTTAGGTGAATCCCAAGTATTTAAGGAGGGCACTTGTCTGCAAAATGCCTTTACCTTTGAGGTACCTCTAAGGAGCAAACTGAATTCTCAGCTGCTGAGCTTTGGAAAACTGAGAGTTACTGCTCATGGTAATGCTGACAAATTTTTCAAAACTTCCACACCAGGGGTTTCTCATAGCTAACTCTGGTGACTTGGAAATTCAGAGTAAATACTTTCAAGCTGTATTCGCTCCTAAAAATTCTTTAAATTTACTTTTCAACCTACTTGAGTTTTTGTCCAAGTAAAAACCTACTTATTTTTTCTTGAAGTAAATACATATATAATTACAGCAATTTTGATAAGTGACATGAGTAATTTTCATTCTCTTCCCTTGTGCTTTATTAGATTTTGCAGGTTTTAAATGAAATATTTCTGCAGTTTTATCAATTTTGTAATCCATAAATTACTTATATATTCAGTATATTGAATGTATGCAATAGTCTTTATGCATATAAATTTAAATTTTGGGGGGGTAGTGTGGCTACCAGGGAGTGAACTCAAAGGCACTCAACCACTAAGCCACATTTCCAGTCTTATTTTGTATTTTATTGAGGGTCTGACTCAGTTCCTTATTACCTCACTTCTACAGAGGCAGACTTTGATCTCAAGACCTTCTGCCTTAGCCCCCAGAGCATCTGGAATTATAGATGTGTTCCACCACCCTTGGTTTCAAATTATAATGTATAGTTTTGATAGTAAAACCCTTGATGTAAAAGTCCTACATGTTGTCTTTTTACAACCTTCATTTCCCAAAATAGTTGATATGATTTCCATTATGTGCTACCAAACTGCAGAAGTTTCCAAGTGGAAAAATTGATCACTACAGAAAAATACTAGAAATTAACATGAATTTATCATACTTCATCAACTGCATCTCTAAACTAAAGTGAAGTTTCTCAACTCTAGTATAGAGAGGAATGCACCATTGTTACCATTGTTAATTTATGCTCTCCATCTCGCACTAATTTTTCTTTCTTTCTTTTTATTGAACTCAGGGCTAATATACCATTGTATTACAACCCATTTTGAAACAGTCTCACTAAGGTTCCAAGGCTGGCCATAAACTTAGTTTCCTTGTGACTCAGTTTGTGACTCAGTCTCCCCAGAAGCTAGAATAGTAGGCATGCACCATTACACTGGGCTCTCCAGTTGATTTGGTTTAAAACAACAATAGATTAATTATTGCTGATTATTACTTCAGCATTCATACATAGGAAGGCACTCTGATGGTCAGAACGGATTATGGGGAAAATTATTTTCTGTAATGAAAAGTAATAAAAAAAAATCTTTTTTTATTTTCTCTTCAGTCCTGGGGCTAAATCTCAAGACCTTACATGTGTTGGGCAAGTAAGTGCTCTACCACTGATTACATCCCCAGTAATTCATTTTTTTATTGGTACTGGGTATTGGACAGAGTGTTTTTCTAAACTGAGTTGCATAATCAACCCTTTCTTAGCTTTTATTCTGAGACATGATCTCAATAAATTGTTGCAGTTGGCCTCATATCTTTAATCAATTTGCCTCAGCTTCTCAAGTAGTTGAATGAGAGGTGTACATTAATACACCCAGCTTACATTTTATTTTTTGAAAGAAATTGTTTAATTAATGTTACAGGTATAAATTCAACTATTTGAAGTTTCATGAGTTCGAAGCTGAACCCAACAGTGATTAAATCAAGCCATCTTCAAATGAATTAAACTCAGTGTTAATTGTCTTTACAGAAGCACAACCATGATTTGAGAGGCATAGAGCATAGACATTTGGCATAAAGACTGTCTCTGTGTTTATTACAGTTATGGAGTCACAGAGACAAAATGAGAGATAGAAATGAGCACTCAGAGTGATCAGCTAATGTAGGTAAGTCTGGAATCATCCTAATCATTCTTCTTTGTCCAAATATTGAACTTTTCCAAATGATTGAGAAAGATCCTTTTTTAAAAATAAAGATCATGCTCACCTCATTTTGTTCATTTGTGTCCGAACAAACCCAGACTCTTTATCTTTTCTATATTTGAAGTTAATAGAAAATTTTGGCACAACTCAACTGAATAAGCATGGCTGTCCAAAACTCTTTTATATTTTTTATTCCCTCATCAAGACAGAAGGATAAGTCTCTTTTATTTTTTCTTTTCTTCTTACCCACTTCCCCTATGTTTTCAATTTCAGAAATATGGTTTCAAAGGCCTTGCAAGACTTCCAGTGTGCATTTACATGCTCCATTTGCATGAATTACTTCTTACAACCTGTAACCATAGACTGTGGGCATACTGTTTGCCAACCCTCCCTTTGCCTTTGCTGGGAGGAAGCCCAAACATCAATGTGCTGCCCTGAGTGTAGAGAAATAGCAGAGAAAGTAGACTTCAGGACCAACATTGTCCTCAAGAAGCTGGCTTTCCTTGCCAGATAGGCCAGACCTATGATGATGATGATGATGATGATGATGATGATGATGATGATGATGATTTGCTTCTGATGATATCCCAAATAACAAAATTAATTTATACTAATTTGTAAAAATCTGACTTTCTTTTAACTCAAATTGCTTTTCTCCAAAACACTGTTTTTTTTAAATACACAAAGGATGAAACCTACAAGCCTGTCTCCCCTAACACTAAAGACTATGATTTTATTGCAGAAAAACATTTTAAAGAAAATGGATCCATTATGGAAAATGAGTCAAGAGATGCAAGATAATCTAAATGAGAAGAAATGCAAAACTCATTTCTTCCTGGTAAATATAAAAATATTTTCTATTTTTAAATGCAGACTAAAATGATGCTGTCAGCTCATTTGAGTTATCATTGGAGGATAGCATTTTTCTCTCAGAAGAAACAGGCATTCAGATAATATTACAAATTGACAGGTGAACACAAGCTAATGTGAAAAATACTACTAATATGTGGGGTTAGTGATTCATGACTGCTATTCCTTGTCCAACGATGGAGGTTTGGATAAATCTGCCCAGACACCGAGTATAAGAGAGTACTGAACTACTTAGTTTGAAAGAGAGGAGAAATATAGATTTTTAACTATGGCAAAGATGAGTTTTTTTTTTTTAATGTAAAATTCAGTGTTATATAATTACTTAAAAATCGTCAAAAGAATCAAACAAAGGAATAAAAGAAAAGAAAGAAGATTCATATAAAAGAGATAAAATAATTCAGATAAAATAATGCATTAAGAACCCCAAAGAGACATCATAATAAGATAGCCTGAGATTCCTCAGAGGTCTTGATTTAAACAGAAAAGAGGCAAGAAACTGAGAAAGAAATTATCACAAAATTCCATTGAGGTAAAACGTAAAATGCTGACCTGAATTGGCAACCACAACTGCTATCTTAACTCTCAAATAGAGTAATCAGCAAATTGAGAAGAAAAGTGGTTCAGGCTCAGCAGATTTAGAGGCTCAGGTCTGCATGGAGCTTCATACTTCAGACACTGTCCACCTGTGATGGATGATTAATTGGTGTATGTGTATATTTTCAAGAACATAATACTCTATATAAATTCTTCTAAAATGTGCCTTTTTGACTATCTAAGTGTGTCATGGAGCATAGAAACATAGATATTTGTGTTAAAACTTTTCAAAGTTTACTTTAAAATATTTTATATTTAAAGAAAAGTTAAAAATGTGAAATACTGACTTAATATGTATTTGTATTTCTATGGCCACTTTTCTTTTCCTATAAAATATTCATACATTTTCATGAGACAGTTTCCAAGCATTGGAAGCTTAAATTGGTAAGTTATCATGAACTAAAGTCAGACATATTTAATTTTGGTTTAAATTACACCAGCTTGTACATGAATATCCAATTTTCTATTCTAGGATCCAACCTAGAATGGAATATTGAATTTAGTCTGATGTCTCTTTTGGTTTCACTTGTAAGAGCTTCTTTTCTTACTTTTTATGACTTTCACAATTTTGAGAAATACTTGTCAGGCTTTTTGTAAAAGGATCCTCAATTTTGGTTTGTAGATGTTTTTCTCATAAATTGACTAGAGTCATAGGTTCACAGAGGAAGAATACAGAGAGAAAATTCACTCCTCATTATATTACAAGTATATGGTATCCACATATTCTGTGTATCAAATTAAGTTCATTGGTTATAAAAAATGCATCATTCTGAAAGAGGATATGGATAATGATTGAAGCTATACACTTGTGTATATAGAGAAGGAGCAGAGAATATCTGTAATTTTTAAAATTTCCTCCCGGTTTTCCTGTTAACAGAAATTTTTTAAAAAATTAGTAACGAAGTCAGGACCTAATCAAACATGTTAAATATTTTGGCTTATTTTTTTTTCTGTTAGGTGCAGAATATTTGGTCCAAATCCTAGGTCCTTAATCCACTTCCAGTTAAGCTGTGTGCATGGTGAGAGATATTGGTTTAATTTTATTTTGTTGCATATGGATTTCTATTTTTCCCAGCACCATTTGTTTAAAGGGCTATCTTTTCTCTAATGTATGTTTTCAGTGGTTTAGTCTACTATGAGATAACTGTATTTATGTGGTGTTCTCTCTTTTTTTTCTGTTCTGTACCATTGGTCTTCAAGTCTAATTTGGTACCAATACCATGCCACTTTTATCACTATGGATCTGTAGTATAGTTTAAGGTCTGGTCTTATGATGCATGCTGATTTACTTTTCTTGGTAAGAATTTCTCTGGCTATTTGGAGTCTCTTAGTATTTCAAATGATTTTCATGATTGCTTTTTCTATTTCTATGAGGAATATTGTTGGAATTTTAATTGAGATTGCCTCAAATCTACATAACGATGTTGGTAGTATGGCCACTTTGAAAATATTAATTCTTCCTACCCAAGAACATGGGAGATATTTCCATCTTCTAAGATCTTCTTCAAAGTCTTTGTTTAGTGTTCTTTAGTGTTCATTGTATAGGTCTTCCTGAGAAGTAAATGCTGACACATAATGGGCGTGAAGTGCAAAAATGGAGGAACTTTGATTGGGCAAAGGGGAGGGAAGGTAAGGAATGGAGAATGGGGGTAGAAAAGATGATGGAATGAGATTAACATCATTACCCTGGGTACATGTATGACTGCACATGTGAAAAACTCTACATTGTATACAGCCAGAGAAATGAAAAGCTGTGCTCTATATATGTAAAATGAATAGAAATGCATTATGCTATCATTTATAAATAATTAAAATAAAAGATAAAAATAGTGAAGAAAATGAAGGAAATAAAATAGTTCAGGAAATAGCAGGGAAAGTGAAAGGGCCAACTTTACTGCCTTCACTAAAAAATGGCTTCTTTTCCTGAGTGTGGAAAAGAGTTTTCTGTTTTATTTTTCTCTAAGAATGAATAAATTAGAATTTCTTAGATCATCAGAAAGGTGAAAACATCAAAATGATATGTCTAGTGTGGACAAACAGTTCTGTCTATGATGTGAAAATTCTCTATAAAAAATGCTACTGAGCATGTATCATACAATTATGTAATTTTATAAATTCTAACAAACTCACAAAACATGCAATGATACACAGCCTATAGTGCAGATGGAAAAAAGGGAATGCAAAGTATTTTCTGTGCCACAAAACATGATCTTCATTTAAGGAAAATTAATTAACACAATTTTACATTCATATTGTCTTCAACACACAGTCTTTGCTTTTAAAAGCAGAATGAAGTTACATTCAAGAAAATGTTTTTCACCTCCTCGTCCTCCTCCTCCTCCTCCTCTTCCTCCTCCTCCTCCTCCTCCTCCTTCTTCTTCTTCTTCTTCTTCTTCTTCTTCTTCTTCTTCTTCTTCTTCTTCTTCTTCTACTTTTTGTGGTTTGCAAGTCAGGGAACCACTCTACCAACTGAAGTGTTTCTGAGCCCCTTCTAATCCTTTCTTATTTATTTATTTTTTTTTGATTTTTGAGACCAGGTCTTGCTAAGTTTCAAAGGCTGGCCTCAAATTTGAGGTTCTCCAACCTCAGCTTCCTGAATTACTACAATTACTGGAATTAATAAGCATGCACCATGATGCCTGGCTCAAGAAAAAAATACTGAAGAAATACTAAAGTATAATATTGTTGACTTTTACTGAAAAGGGCTACGTGAATTACAGAATTCCTAGGCATAGAGTTTCCTGACTTATCCGTGATCATTTGTAGCCAGTATGAACAAAAGTTCTGACTGGGAAATTCAAAGTGACAGCAGGGTACTGCCATATAAGAGAACTCTTGGTAACATCCACAAAACTCACACTTCCACTCTCAAAAATTAATAAACACACCAACCTAGCCCTGAAGTTTCTCTGTGTAGTGAGGAAACATTTGGGAGTTGTTCAAGAGACTGTGGTGTTTATCCTCCTTCAGAAAGAGAAGAAGAAACCTGCCTTTGGAGTCAATCAGTGTGCCATTCTTCCTTACTCAGGAATCCTTGCAGATTCCTAGATCGCTGTCCAAAGAGTCCTTCATATCCAATTTCCAATAATATTTTACAGGGAACTCTTTGTTCCTCACACAGCAAAATAGTTAGAACTATCAGAATGCAAATATGAGTCCGGATGGACATGTTTAAATTTCAAACTTCTCACATCATCAAATAGATTGTTGTTATCATCGCTAACTGCATTTAAAAAAAAATTTTTCACTGTGGAAAGAAGAGAATATTCCAAAAAAAATCATCTCTAAATTTCTGTTAGATGAGAAGTTAATACCTTTGACACTTTTGGGAGGAGAGGTGGGATAGAAGGAAGAAGTAAAGGCATAATTGTTTCTGTAGTATATTGCAACTGTTCCAGAACACCTGCAGCCAAAAAAAGAGCCCAATCACAGTGAAAACACTGCTAAAAATATGGACACTGTAACAAAAAGTGTAGTCATGCCTACTTCTCGCTCACTGCTTTTCATTTTATCTGAGAACTAGAGGTCTGCATTTCCACTAAGTCCAAATAATTAACTATTTGCTTCGGTTCTGATTTAGGTCTACTATGGAAATCTATATACTGCCTCAACATTCACAACTAATTTTATTTTTGATGCTCGTGAAGTATTGCTCTGTGAATTCAGTTATTTTATGTTTGTTCATGCATTGTAATACATTAAATTTAATACATTTTTATATGTTACATTTAATATAACACATGTGAAATATTAAATTACTAAGATATTTTAAGTGAAAACATTTAAATAATGTGCATCACTAACTGCACTTAATTTAAAGTGATAATATTCACTTTAATATATATATGTATATATATATAATATATAATATATTATATATATATATATTCTATAATATATAAAATTATAAGCTACTTTATAATTGTCTGACTTATTTAAATGATTTTGCATCTATATCATGAATTACATTTATTATTATACCACCCTGAACTTATTTTTTTCTTATATAATCATGGTAACCAGATTACTAAATGTGATTATAGATACCAAGTGACAGGCCATTTTGTTTTGAGATAATAATGGTTAATAAAGATTTCCCAAAGAAAATCATTACTGAAGGGCACTATACTGTGTTCCCAGCAGTGGGTTGATGCTCACGTTTGCAGCAGTTGAGCCTGTCTGTCAGCCTAGTGATGGTCTGGGCAGAAAGTGCTGGCTTTATAGGCTGAGGCATGTGCAGTTGCACGGACTCACTTCTGTAAAGAGGAAGAGGACATGAATCTTCTCATGTAAAAGATGTCATCACAGTTTTTAAGGAACTAAACAACCATTCCTTTGAAAATATTCCTTGAAAACCTTTTCTCATCAGAGTGTACCTATATGATCATGAGAAGGGATTCTTCCTAGGAGTCTTTACTACTTTATTTGCCTTTTATCTACTCATTCTCAGAGGTGCCAGTGTCATTTCCTAACTAGGAAAAACTATCCCGTGCACCTTAGAAACACTGTAAAATCATACAGAGTTGGATTTATGAATGCCAGCATTCAGCCCTGCAAAATATACATCCCTCAACCACAGAAGAGAAGCTAACTTCTGATACAGGGAACAGGAAATCATATTCGCACAAACATATGCACTCACAGTTGATTATTATCTACAAAAAGTATTTCTTCACTTTGTTAGAAACAGCTTGATTCTTTTCATAGCTCACATGGTGCCCTAGTTGCACTAAAGACTAAAGTACTTTGTCAATAGATCTCCCAAGTCCTGCCAAAAAAAAAGGCTTAGATTTCTTAATAAATAGGATGGTATTTTGTTTTTTGCAAAGTTCAGGTAAGTATCAAATATCATCACAGCAACCCTTGTTATAAATTCATTTTCATTTTCATCTCTCAGGATAATACTGGTATAGCATATATGAAGAAACTGAATTCTTGAAGAATTCAGTTCCCAGAGGGTGTGAAAAGAGTGAGTAGGAGGGACCTGGGTAGCACAGAGTAGATAATGTCTCTAATGAGGGCATTTCAAACCCACAACTTCTAAACAGAATTAAGGAACCATTAGCTTTTACAAAATTACTTCATATTATCCAGTGGTAGGCAAAAATGGAATGTTCATGAATAAAAGGTTATTTTCTGGTTCTTAGGAAAGCAAGCTTCAAAACAACAATTTATGAAGTAAACATTTGCTAGGACAGCTACTCACAAAATTCTATAAATTTTGCTTATTTGTAGTCAGAATAGAAGTTAAATTTTACCTAGATTATATCTAAAGAGGACAGAACCCTGATCATTGATGCAGGAGATGTAAAAATCTAGATGTGGCAACAAATAATGTGGTCAAAATTGAGAATTTCAGATTATATAAAACACTGTCACCTCCATCTCAGTGCTTACCTGAAGTAGCTCAACATAGGGTTTATGGGAATTTTTCACCAGCTTCTTAGGTATTTCTCCAAGTTGTTTCTTCTTTTGAAAAAAAAATGGCTTTGCTTTTTTTGAGATGCTCTAAAATTTATTTGCTTTCCTTTTTAAGAATCTACATGTAGTTTTTTCTTCCTCAAGAAGAATGGGACACAGTTTCTTGTATTCAGCCCTCATCATCTCTTCCTGTAGTTACATGTAGCACTGTATGGATAGGTTGTCTAGATCACCTTTCCACCATGATTTTATCCTCCTCCACTTAAACCTCTTTCTTTGGCCAGTACCTTTATCAGTATGTTGCATATAACATGAATTCATATCTACCCATTTCTCAGAAATTGCAATTTCACTCCTCTTTAACCTTGATTGTTTTTCTATTCTTTATAATGATGGAAATTATCAAGCCATCCTTTAATCTGCTTTTATCCACTTTTATCTGCTTCATGAGAGTGTAAAATATCCAAAAATTTTTGATTGATAATTCATCCAAAATCATCTATGCAAGAAATTAGGATTTATAGATGAGACACACATCATTATTTGCAATACTGTAATAGTCTCAACTATGGTTAGGAAATAAATTTTAATCTCAAACATCCCTACAACCTTGTTTGGTGATTTGTTTGCCCAGCATATTTAAATTTTACTTTCAGGATTAGAACCCATCAGAAAAGCTATGCCTAATATCTTTACACTATGATGCTAAAGTGATTATAGATATATTTCCAGTATGTTTTTTTTTTCCAGCTGAATGTTAGGAAAATAGACTTATACTTACCATCCGTGGATTAATAATTTTGTTCTTTTCATTCACATTTTTCTGATTTACATGGATCTTTTCCCATAATAATCTTTTTTGCTTTAGCAGCTTCTCCTTATATATATATATATATATATATATATATATATATATATATATATATATATATATATATATATATATATATATTAAAACAGTTGAGAAGAAAATACATTTGTTTCCATCTCACAAGGATAGAATCAACAAATAAGATATAAGTACTTTAGTAGGAAAAAAATTATACTACTTTCTTTTTACCATTGATGATTATGAATTTTAGAAGATTTCAGGATAAAAAAGTATAAAGTGTAATGTAGCCAGGAATATTGATATATAGCTTTCAGTTAGTGTGGCAATTGGCATCAACATTGGGATTTTTCTGATGCTCTCCTCCAATAATTGCAAAGCACTTTATGCTATTTATTCTCTTGTGTTAGTATATATGCATACTATATAGACATATTTTATATTTATTATTTTAGTAACCTGTACCTCATTTGAAATGAGAACTTTCTCATGCCTTAGTGTTAAACTCAAAATTAAAATAGCCATGTACCTTATCGCTAGCCCTTTAGAAGCAAGCTCCACTAAGGCAGGTATATTTATATACTTTATTTATTGCTTAAACATTTGGTACTTAGCTTCTTCCTTGATACTTAGAAAATTAGGTAGTATGCAGTAAAGAATAGGGCAATCATCATCAGGATCCTCATCTTTGTTATAATATCTGAGCTCCCTCACTCACTTACCTGGTAATCCTCAGCAACCCCTTCTACTGAAGGAAGTTTCTGAGCCCTGTGCTCATGAGAGCTAGAGCAGAGCAAATACAGCAGGGGGTTTTCCTCTTCACAGAAGATCTTCTTTGTCTCTTTGTGGATCATGCACATCTTCTTCAGAGCTCAGGAATTTCCTGAGACTGGCCTTTCTGAAATTGGACATCAAATTCTTCAGAAGAATATTGTTTTGACATATTTCTATTTTGATGGCTCTCTGCACACATAATGGGCGTGAGGTGCAAAAATGGAGGAACTTTGATTGGGCAAAGGGGAGGGAAGGTAAGGAATGGAGAATGGGGGTAGAAAAGATGGTGGAATGAGATATAAGTTTGCCTTTATTATTTGTTGTAATAGCAACAAAAATATTCCTACAGGAGTATTTTGGCAAGAAGTTCCATTATTGTGGATACATTTATCTTGTTCTCCTAACACTATTCTTACTAGGTATCCTGAGGCTGTAGGACAATTAATACTCAAAGGAATAAAAGCAGCAAACAGAGTGTTTGGAATTTCTCCCAATAAAATTATTACTCCATATACTATGGATCAAATAGATGAGTTAGCTAATGAGTTAAATACTTGTGCAATAATCAGGTGTAAATCTAATGTTTCGTTTGATAATCACTTACCATCTAATTTTTTATTGTCTTTTTGGTCTTCGCGTCCTGTAGTTTTTCCAAAAATGACAAGAAAAACATCTATCATGACTGCTTCAAATATATTCACTGATGGGTCAAATAATGGTACAGCAGAAGTAGTTATCCCTGATCAAAACTTTACATTTTTAGTACTCAAACAATCAGGTCAAAAGGTACAGCTTAATGCAGTATTACATGCTTTTGTGATGTTTAAAGATTCTGTATTTATTTTATTTTCTGATAGTCTGTATATAGTTAATGATATAGTATCCCTTGAAGATGCTGGTAGGATTTCTCCTTCCTATACTGTTTTCTCTTTGTTTTCCACTATACAAGTCTAATTGGGGACAGAAAAGATCCATTCTTTATAGGACATATCAGGGCACGTACAGGATTGCCTGGAGCCCTTAGTTTGGGCAATGATTTAGCAGATAAAATTACACATGACATACATATTTTCTCTACACTTGAAGAAGCTACAAATTTTCATAGAAGGTTCCATGTCAATGCTAATACATTAAAAAAGCATTTTAAAATAACTAAGGAACAAGCCAGACATATTTAAAAAATATCAAAATTGTGTGACCTTTTTACCACAAGTTAATCTTGAGGTCAATCCTAGAGGATTGATACCTAACCACATTTGGCAGATAGACTTCACACACTTGCCAGAATTTGGAAAATTAAAATATTTGCAGGTTTCAGTTGATACTTATTCCAGATCTTTGATGGTCTCTCTTCATGCCGGAGAATAAAACTAAAGATATTATAGCTCATTGCTTACAAAATTTTGCCACTATGGGAGTTCCTAAACAGTTAAAAACAGATAATTCCCCTGGTTATACTTCCAAATCTTTTAAACAATTTTGCTCATCATTTGGCATTACTCGTATAACAGGAATCCCATATAATCCACAGGAACAAGGCATAGTTGAAAGAGCTCATCAAACTATTAAAATGTACTTATTAAAGCAAAAAGAGGGAATTGGAAAGGGGTATATATCCCCCAAAGATAAACCTAAAATAACGCTTTTTACTCTAAACTTTTAAAATTTCGATTCATCAGGACTTAGTGATGTGGAAAGGCATATGTATCCAAAAAATGTACATAAGCCTAAGGTACTTTGGAAGGATATTCTAACAGGACAATGGAAAGGTCCTGTTCCAGTGATTGTCTGGAGTCGGGGTTCTGTTTGTGTGTTTCCACAGGGAGAACAGCAGCCGATTTGGATTCCAGAGAGACTAACCAAAACAATTCTACAGACCAAAAAGAAGATGATTTGACTAAAATCCATAACAGCTGATATCCAGAGCTCCAGCTTGGCTACTTTTACATCTGTGACAGTGATTAACCAGAATGCTTTTTTCAATATCTATTTTATTATTGCCTTTTCCCAAATCATAAAGTTCTATTTTATTTTTTGAGCTCATAGCGACCTAGGTTAATGTGTTTCTGGTCAGTTTTATTTTTTGAATGTGGAGTTTTTAAACATTACAATGAATATATCACCTGTGTGAAGCTACAAGGCCTTTACTATTGTCTTATGTGTTCTATGTTTGTGTACACACTTGTGTTTTGTGTTGTATGTCTGTATGTGCATATGTCCATAGATCATATATGAGGAGCACTCATGAAAAAATGGATCCAAATATTTTTTCTTATTCATGTGATTTTAATGGTTTAATTTAAATTGGGTAAACAGCTGTTGAGGATTGTTTTAATATGTGAAAAAATAAGAAGGTTAACAGATCTGTTCGTTTACTTTCACCTTTCTTTTTCATTATATTTAATAATTCTCTTCAGGATAATGTAAATTGTTCAGAAAATTGTTTTTTTAGTACCTGTTGGAATGTTACATAATTTTTTTAGCATCATTGCCAGAATTCCTATCTTCATCACAGTGCCTGTGAAGACAAAGATAAAACCAAACTACAGCTTCTATGATAGCTATCACAGTAAACTGTATAAACTGATGCATCAATGAATACTAACTCAACAAGTAATGCTCAATCAAGGAGTCGATTTACTTTAGGAGGAAATGGACATATTGATAGATTCCTCCACTTTGAACTGCTTGCAGAACTTGCCTGGACTATGTATCATTTGTACACATTGTGAACTATCTGTTGGTACAGCAAATTGTGGTAGTGCTGGTGTATCTTTGCTGATGCTGTCACTGGTGATATAGTTTTTCCAAAGGAGCCATCAATTGGCTTGGTGTCCTGGCATTTCTGTATCCTCATCCCTTCTACTAGTGATGGCTAAATTTGGGGGCCAACAGAAGTGAGGCAAAGAACCTCACCACCCCACTGGTGCATAGGCCTATCCACAAGTATGGCTGTATGCTGGACTGGTAGTCAGTGACAGGTATGATCCAATTGCAGTGGTACCAACCCAAGACAGGAGGCTGACACATAGAGGTCAGCTCATCCGATGACGGGTAAGGACCATATGTTGTATTGGACAACCTAACAGGCACGGTCCCCTAGCCACATTGCTTGTTGTTTAATTAAACAGAAGTGGAGAGATGCTGAGAGCCATAGCCAAGTAGGAATGATGCATGGCAGTTTTGGTTGAAAGGTGACCCCAGCAAGCCATTGAGATGATAAAGATTATGTTAAGATCTGCATTCAATGGAGATTAGACCCCTGCTGTCTCCCTAGATCTGCTAATTTGGAGCTCTCTCGGGACTCCAGGAGAGTTCCCATTGGTTGGGGAAGTGCAGTAGGAGAGATTTCCGGAGGAGGGATTTCCTGTTGGTGTAGTGTTTCCTGGGAGCAGGCGACATGCATGCCATTGGTGGGAGATTTGGAAATAAAACTTGTTCCTGCTTGAGTGGCTCATGATTTAGTGCCCAGTCAGACTGCGGCACATGATCTTCATTTAAAGAAAATTAATCAACACAATTTTGCATTCACACTGTCTTCAACACACAGTTATTGTTTTTAAACGCACAATGAAGTTACATTCAAGAAAATGTTTTTCTCTTCCACCTCCTTTTCCTCCTCCTCTGCCTCCTCCTCCTCCTCTTCTTCTTCTTCTTCTTCTTCTTCTTCTTATTATTATTATTATTATTATTATTATTCCTTTTGTGGTGCTGGGAATTGAACCCAGAGCATGTGCAAGTGAGGGAACCACTCTATCAACTGAGGTGTATCTGAGCCCCTTCTAATCCTTTCTATTTTTTTTTTTTTTTTGAGACGAGGTCTTGCTAAGTTTCTAAGGCTGGCCTCAAACTTGAGGTTCTCCAACCTCAGTTTCCTGAATTACTACAATTGCTGGAATTAATAAGCATGTACCATCATGCCTGGCTCAAGTCAAAAATATTGAAGAAATACTAAAGTATAATGTTGTTGACTTTTACTGGGAAGGGCTACCTGAATTACAGAATTCCTAGGCATAGAGTTTCCTGACTTATCCCTGATCATTTGTAGCCAGTATGAAAAAAAGTTCTGACTGGGAAATTCAAAGTGACAGCAGGGTACTGCCATATAAGAGAACAATTGGTAACATTCACAAAAATCACACTTCCATGCTCAAAAATTTATAAACACACCAACTTAGCCCTGAAGTTTCTCTGTGTAGTGAGGAAACATTGGGGAGGTGTTCAAGAGACTGTGGTGATCATCCTCCTTCAGAAAGAGAAGAAGAAACCTGCCTTTGGAGTCATCAAGTGTGCCATTCTTCCTTACCCAGGAATCCTTACAGATTCCTACATCCCTGTGCAAAGAGTCCTTCATATCCAATTTCCAATATTTCCCAGGGAACTCTTTGTTCCCCACACAGCAAAATAGTTAGAATTATCAGAATTCAAATATGAGTCTGGATGGATATGTTCAAATCTCAAACTTCTCACATCATCAAATAGCTTGATGCTATGATCAGTTACTGCATTTTTAAAGAAAAATTTCACTGTGGAAAGAAGAGAATCTTCTGTCAAAATCATCTTTTAAATTCCTGTTATAAGAGAAGTTATACCTTTGAAACTTTTGGGAGGAGAATTGGTTTAGAAGGCAGAAGTAAAGGCGTAATTTTGTCTGGAGTATATTGCAAGTGTTCCAGAACACCTGCAGCAGAAACAAGAGCCCAATCACAGTGAAAACACAGCTAAAATTATGGACACTGTAACAAAAAGGGTGGTCATGCCTACTTTTTCCTCATTGCTTTTCATTTTATCTGAGAACTGGAGGTCTGCATTTCCACTAAGTCCAAATAATTAACTATTTGCTTTTGTTCCGATTTAGGTTTACTATGGAAATCGATATACAACATCAACATTCACCAACTCATTTTATTTTTGTTGATGTGAAATATTGCTCTGTGAATTCAGGTATTTTATGTTTGTTCATGCATTTTAATATATTAAATTTAATACACTTTTATATATTGCATTTAATATAATATTTGTGAAATATTCAAATGCTAAGATATTTTAAGTGAAAATATTTAAATAATGTCCATCACTAACTGCACTTAATTTAAAGTGAGAACATTCACTTTAATATATATATATATATATATATATATATATATATATATATATATATATAAAGTAATATAAAATTGTAACTTTAATATATATATATATATATATTATATATAAATAATAAAGTAATTTATAATTGTCTGACTTATTTAAATGATTTTGCATCTATACCCTGAATTACATTTATTATTATACCACCCTGCACTTATTTTTTTCTTATTTAATCATGGTAACCAGATTACTAAATGTGATTATAGATACCAAGTGACAGGCCATTTTGGGCGGGGGGATATTAAAGGTTAATAAAGTTAAATATTTCCCACAGAAAAATATTACTGAAGAGCACTATACTGTGTTCCCATCAGTGGGTTGATGCGCACCTTGGCAGCAGTTGAGCCTGTCTATCAGTCCAGTGATGGTCTGGGCAGGAAGTGCTGGCTTTATAGGCTGAGGCATGTGCAGCTGCACTGACTCACTACTGTAAGAAGGAAGAGGACATGAATCTTCTCGTGTAAGAGATGTCATCACAGTTTTAAAGGAACTACATTACCATTCCATTGAAAATATTTCTTGAAAACCTTTTCTCAACAGAGTGTACCTCTATGGTAATGAGAAGGGACTCTTCCTAGGAGTCTTCATTACTTTATTTGCCTTTTAACTACTCATTCTCAAAGGTGCCAGTCTCATTTCCTAAGTAGGAATAACTATCCCATGCACCTCAGTGTTTCTAATATACAATAGAAAATCATACAGAGTTGTATTTATGAATGCCAGCATTCAGCCCAGCAAAATATACATCCCTTAACCTCAGAAGAGAAGCTAACTTCTGATAAAGGGAACAGGAAATCATATTTGCACAAACATATGCACACACAGTTGATTATTATCTACAAAACGTATTTCTTCACTTTGTTAGAAATGGCTTGATTCTTTTCATAATCACATGGTGCCCTAGTTGCACTAAAGACTAAACTAACTTTGTCAATAGGTCTCCCAATTCCTGCCAAGAAAAAAGGCTGAGATTTCTTAATAAATAGGATGGCATTTTGTTTTTTGGAAAGTTCAGGTAAGTATCAAATATCATCACAGCAACCCTTGTTATAAATTCATTTGCATTTTTATCTCTCAGGACAATACTGGTATAGCGTATTTGACGAAACTGAATTCTTGAAGAATTCAGTGCCCACAGGGTGAGAAATAGTGAGTAGAAAGGACCTCGGTAGCACAGAGAAGATAATGTCTCTAATGAGGGCATTTCAAACCCACAAATTCTAAACAGAATTAAGGAACCATTAACTTTTACAAAATTTCTCCATATTATCCAGTGGTAGGCAAAAATGAAATGTTCATGAATAAATGGTTATTTTCTGGTTCTTAAAAAAGCAAGCTTCAAAACAACAATTTTTGAAGTAAACATTTGCTAGGACAGCTACTCACAAAATTCTATAAATTTTGTTTATTTGTAGTCAGAATAGAAGTTAAATTTTACCTAGATTATATCTAAAGAGGACAGAACCCTGATCATTGATGCAGGAGATGTAAAAATCTAGATGTGGCAACAAATAATGTGGTCAAAATTGAGAATTTCAGATTATATAAAACACTGTCACCTCCATCTCAGTGCTTACCTGAAGTAGCTCAACATAGAGTTTTTGGGAATTTTTTACTAGCTTCTTATGTACTTCTCTGAGTTGTTTCTTCTTTTGAACCATTTTGGCTTTGCTTTTTTTGAGATGCTCAAAAATTTATTTGCTTTCCTTTTTAAGAATCTACATGTAGTTTTTCTTCCTCAAGAAGAATGGGACACAGTTACTTGTATTCAGCCCTCATCATCTCTTCCTGTAGTTACATGTAGCACTGTATGGATAGGTTGTCTAGATCACCTTTCCAGCATGATTTTATCTTCCTCCACTTAAACCTCTCTTTTTGGCCTGTACATTTTATCAGTATGTTACATATACCATGAATTCATATCTACCCATTTCTCAGAAATTGCAATTTCACTCCTCTTTAATCTTGATTATTTTTCTATTCTTTATAATGATAGAAGTTATCAAGCCATCCTTTTATCTGCTTTTATCTACTTTTATCTGCTTCATGGGAGTGTAAAATATCCAAAGAAAAAGTTTTGATTGATAATTTATCCTTCCACATATAAAATCATCTATGCAAGCAATTAGAATTTATAGATGAGTCACCGTCATTATTTGCAATAGTGTAATAGTCTCATCTATGGTTAGTAAATAAATTTTAATCTCAAACCTCCCTGCAACACTGCTTGGTGATTTGTTTGACCAGCATAGTTAAATTTTACTTTCAGTATTACAACCCATCAGAAAAGCTATGCCAAATATCCTTACACTATGATGCTAAAGTGATTCTAGTATGTTTATTTTTTCAAGCTGAATGTTAGGAAAATAGACTTACACTTACCATCCATGGATTAATAATTTTGTTCACTTCATTTAGATTTTTCTGATTTATATAGATCTTTTCCCATAATGATCTTTTTTGCTTTAGCAGCTTCTCATGTATATATATATATATATATATATATATATATATATATATATAAAGTTGAGAAGAAAATACAATTGTTTCTATCTCACAAGGATAGAATAAACAAATAATATATAAGTAGTTTAGTAGGAAAAAAATTATACTACTTTCTTTTTTTAACCATTGATGATTATGAATTTTAGAAGATTTCAGGCTAAAAAAGTATAAAATGTAATATAGCCAGGAATATTGATATATAGCTTTCAGATAGTGGGACAATTGGCATGAAAATTGGAATTTTTCTGATGCTCTCCCCTAATAATTGCAAAGCACTTTATGCTATTTATTCCCTTGTGTTAGTATATATGCATGCTACATAGAAATATTTTATATTTATTATTTATGTAACATGTAACTCGTTTGAAATGAGAACTTTCAAATGTCTTAGTGTTAAACTCAAAATTAAAATAGCCATGGACCTTATTGCTAGCCCTGTAGAAGCAAGCTCCACTAAGGCAGGTATATTATTATACTTTATTTATTGCTTACACATTTGGTACTTAGCTTCTTGTTTGATACTTAGAATATTAGGTAGCATGCAGTAAAGAATAGGGCAATCATCATCAGGATCCTCATCTTTGTTATAATACCTGAGCTCCCTCACTCACTTACCTGGTACTCCTCAGTAGCCCCTACTACTGAAGGAAGTTCCTGAGCCCTGTGCTTCTCAGAGCTGGAGCAGAGCAAATACAGCAGGGGGGTTTCCTCTTCACAGAAGATCTTCTTTGTCTCTTTGTGGATCATGCACATCTTCTTCAGAGCTCAGGAATTTCCTGAGACTGGCCTTTCTGGAATTGGACATCAAATTCTTCAGAAGAATATTGTTTTGACATATTTCTATTTTTATGGCTCTCTGCACACTAGACAATAGGCAGGAGTTTGGGCTTGTTCCCAAGAAAGGCAGAGAAAGGGCCAACAAAAGCTGTGCCCATTGCCTATGGTGGCTGGGTCCATCAAGTAGTTCAGGCAGATGGAGCAGGTGCATACTTTCTTGAAGGCATGTGAGATTTCTAAGTCCATTTTCTGAGGGAAGAATATCAATAGATTTTATTCATCTATCTTTGAAGAGAAAACGTCCTGAATAAAATTTTACTCAAGTTCTTACTGCATAGCACATTTCTGCCTATGGCAAAATAGACTTCCTTTTTATATATGACCAAATACAAAAATTAATAAATAAACAGATAACACAAATAAATTATGCATTTAAGAGAATATCACTCTCTATCTAGTCTAAACTATTACAAAGCAGCACTTCACACTGTGAAAATATAAAATTATTTTATAATCTGTTCCAGAAAACAAGGCATCATTTATAAGTTCATTTAGCTAAAGATTTGGGTTCTCATTTCTACAGTGGTTGAATTTCTAAAAATATGAGGAAAGGAATATTCCTAAATATATTTTTAGGTTTACAAGTGCAAAATTACAAGTTATCTGGAAACTAATTTCTGAATCCTTATAAAATACAGAGGACCAACTAGGGGATACACAACTAACAAAATTAAATTAATTATCACTTTAATTCCAAATTATATCTAAGCAAAGAAAGAAGAAGAATGATTTTTTTTACTAAGTAGAGAAACAGCATCATTTCTTAGAAATAACCTAATTTGATGATCATTTAAAATATGAAATTTGACTTGATTTGGCTTGGGAAAGTAGCTACAGTTCCACTATAAATTGTGTACTTACCTAACCAGTGGTTCCATGGTTTCACCAGTGCTTGTTGCAGAAGGGAAAATATGAAGTCAGCTGGAGGATCACGTGCTCAAATTGTAGAGGACGTAGATTAAAATATCTCTTTGAAAGGTGAATTTCAAAATGTGCTCTAGAGAAGATGAGCTTGTCTCCAGGAGTGCCCTTTTACTGAGTGCTGAAGACCACATCCAGTTTTTCCTTGATTGTATTTCAAGATCCTTCCAATCAATGCTAGAGTAAGTTATTGGGTTAGTGTGGGTGATTGGATCAGTGTGGATGCTTAAGTATGAGGTTGATTAGATTTCAGATACAGAATATTGATGTATCACCTTATCTAATCTTCATAAATAAAGCCCCACAGGGTCACCAACAGTCACTGATTAAAAAAAAAGTGAATCCTCAGTTTCAGATTGTATCTCTATTTTTTTAGTTGTGTTCTTTTAATTTTCTGCTTTTAAAAACATAGAAAGAGGATGTCATCAATATATGATTTTTAGTAAATATATTTGATCATTTATAAATATTTTGCCTAAGATTGATTTTAGTTTTATTCTGTCACTATGAGAGGGATTTAGTTTAGAAATTTTATTTTACTCACCAGATATGGGGGTGCATGCCTATATTCCTAGCTGGGGAAGCTGAGGCAGGTGGCTCAGCCATTCAAACCCCAGCCTCAGCAATTAGTAAGGTCCTAAGCAAATCAGAAAGGACCTATCTCTAACTAAAATGTGAAAAAGGGCTGGGATGTTGCTCAGTGGTTAAGTGCCCCTAGGTTCAATCCCTGGTACACACAGACACACACACACACAGGCACAGACACACACACACACAGGCACACACACACACACACACACACACACACAAGAAATAAAGAAAATAATTTTGTTTTTCTTACTTCAATCTAATGCTTTCCAGTAAGAGACCTAAGGACTTGCCTTGCAATGGCTTCTTAAGGAATGGCAGATTTTCAGCGTAAACTACAAGACCAGATGAGGCCACATCCTCCAACCCATCCTGTTTGGAATGCAAAAGGTGCCACCACGAAGCCTCTACAGACTCTTTATACACTGGATGGACTTTCCTAGAACTTCCCTTGTACACAGATTAGTATCAAGAATGAATTTGTTCAATTGTTACTAATTATAATCTTAGGATGTAAAATCAAGACTTTTAAAAATACCATATGGTATGAAAACACAAGCTTTGATTTCTAATACAAGAATCCTGGGCTTTAAGGGAGAGTGTTCAGAAGAAGTAGCTGCCCTGAAATTTCCTGAGCTGCAAAGGCATTAGGCTTCCCAAGAGGCCCTGTTTTTTTCCCCAGATTTTCAAAGTGTTAGATGAGGAAAGCTCCTCATTTCTAGAGATCTCAAATGTTTACATTTGCTAAATTTCTTCCCTAAAAGATAAATCAAGGTGATACAATCTCTAGAACACTGGCTTGGGCAGCCATACTTTCCATCTGGAAGGTGCAATGTGGTCACAGTAATTTCTGACACCTTGGATAAAGCAGTTATATAAAAGGTCTAGCTCAGGCAAATATTTTGAGACAGCTGCTGTCCATAGGGGTTTATGTCAATAATTCCAGGTACTCAGGAGGCTGAGGCTATTTGGAAGGATAAAGAATTTAAGGCCAGAATGTGAAAATGAGCAAGATGATCTAAAAAAAATGGTTGGGAGGACTGGTTTCAGACAATGTTAATGCCGCTAAAAATTTAGCAATGAACTTGAGTTTACCTGGGAACCAGCAAAGCATTCACTACTTCCTGTTGAAGTGTTTGGGAGTATTATAGGGGAGAGAAAAAACCTGCCAAATACTCTGTGAGTCTGTGACATCAAGATACTTAACCTCTGAGCTACTTACTGCTTCTATCTCTTATGCTGGTGGAGGCATGGTACAGGCAGGAGGTGGAAGCTACAAGCTAAAGACCCAGACATTCTGCACAGACAGCCAGGGTGGCACACTGTTAATCCTTTTGCATGTAGCCAACATCATGAACCTTTAGAACACAATTCAATCTCTATGTTTCTTTCTCATTATTTTTATTTTTAAAGGTTTATATCAGGGCTGGGGATGTGGCTCAAGCAGTAGAGCACTCGCCTGTCATGCGTGCGGCCCGGGTTCGATCCTCAGCACCACATACAAACAAAGATGTTGTATCCGCCAATAACTGAAAAATAAATATTAAAAATTCTCTCTCTCTCTCCTCTCTCACTCTCTCTTAAAAAAAAGGTTTATATCAATAGCTTAACTTTTAAAATTTGCCTTTTAATATCAGACAGAATAATAAATAAAAGACTTTACCAAACTTGAAATAAAGGAGTGATCTGTAGAAAAGTAATAAATCTGATCTATCTACAAAACCATGGTATAAAATGTCATTTTGTAGCTAGAATGGTGGTACACTCCTGTAAACTCAGCTACTAAGGAGACTGAGGCAGTAGAATCACATGTTTGTTTATAGGTTGGGCAATTTAGCAAGGACCTGGCTCAAAATAAAAAAAAAATGAGTAGGCCTGGAGATTTAGATCAATGATAGAGGACCACTAAGTTCAATTCCAAGTACCACACATATGCAAAAAGAAAATTATTCCCTTTCCCTTTCCATTCTGTATAAGTAACGCTAAAAGTTCAAACAAAAGATAACAAAGTCACAAATTGCAAGGACACCTTACCCACCTTTTATAGAACTGTGCCAACTGATCTAACTGTAAAGAGTTCCAGCACCTGTGCCACATCTCAATGTAGTACGGTTGTTTGCTTGGTGTCTGAGTGGTGTTTGTTTTACTTTGTTCTTGTTTATTTTTATATGCTATGATTTTCTTATAAAATCTAACAATTCTGTGATAATGTAGAATGTAAACTGACAGGCTTTCTCTCATAGTAGACTTTACCTTTGTGTGTAGTGTCTGAATCAATCTGGTGGGAAGTTGAGTTGGTTTGGAATTCATTATTGATGTCATTATTTCAGTGCTTTTGGGCTGCATATTCACCAAGCATTACTTTGTTTTTACGGTTGGACTGGTTCACCAGTTTGTCTCAATAACTGCTCCACACTCTATTTCTCCCTATAAACTCTTTTCAGGCTCTCAGACAAACTGCTTTTACATGTTACTCATCACTTGCTAGTTCATTAGGCAATGGAAATATGAAGGATATAGGAGCATTTTTGTGATTCTAAAAAAGCCAAGATCTTAAGCACATTCCATGACCCTGATTCTTAGGAGGGGCTTTATCAGTGATCATGTCCACCTTTACCTATAGGTCTAACTAATCACATATTTGTGTCTGCTTTAAAGTTTTTCACTGATTTTTATATATCTTTATTTCTCCTTTCCAAAATTGTAATTCCCCAAAGGCAATAATATATTTTGCTCTTCTCTTTGTGGCTTAAAGTTTTGTAAAACAGGAGAGATAATCATTCTCCTGATAAAGAAATGATCTTCCCCTCAATTGCAATTTGTCCTATATTTTATTCCCAGTTATTACTGACCTGTATACGTATTTTTTATGAAGTTATTTACTATTTTAAGTTTGGAGCTTGGGATACAGCTCAGTTGGTAGAGTGTTTACCTTGTATGCACAAGGCCCTGGGTTCAATCCCCAGCACCCTGCCAAAAAAATTTTTGTTTTAATGTTACTTCATGGAGTCTGCAATTTATTTAAGTAATCCCCCATTGATATTGTGTGTGTGTGTGTGTGTGTGTGTTTGTGTGTGTGCATGTGTGTGTGGTAAAATTATCTAAAACATATTCTCTTAGTAAATATCCAATATATCTTTCCTTAGATACATACAGTGAAAAAACTGAGTATTTTTTTCAGCTTCTGCTTTTGAGATTCATTCACATTGTCGAAATGAGAGTTTGTTCATTTTCATTGCTTCATAGAATTGCTTTGCATGAGTTTATAACTATTTATTTATCTATTTTACTTTTGGTAAGTATTTTTGGCTACAAATTTTAGGGCATTATTTGAAGTGCTGAAAGGAGCAACATTGCATATAAGTTTTGCCTAACAAGTATATGTAGAAATTGCTGATAATATATATTTATCCATTCTGGAATATCTAAGCCTTAGGAAATGCTGTCAGTAAGTAAGCCAAAATTTATTTTTTCAATTAATATTTTCTCTAGCCTTGAGTAAACTTCTTTTATTCTACATTTTTTTCAACACATATTATTCATCTTTAAATTTGATTTATTCTTATCAAGATCTAGTGATTCAATTTATGGTTTGAATTTGCAATAATCTAATGTCTCATAAAAGTGAGTACTTTTTCATATTTCACTGATTACAAATGTGTTTTCTGTTTTGTGATGTTACCATTCAAGAAAAGTTATTTAATTTTTTAGCAGATTTACTTTTCTTTTTTTACCAAACTTTATGCATCTGTATTAGTCAGGGCTCTCTAGAGGAACAGAACCAACAGGGAATATATAATTATTGAAAGGGGATTATTACATTGGCTTACAGAATCAGAAGCTGTACAATCCCACAATGGCTATCTTCAGGCTGGAGTTCTGGAGAAACCAATAGCTGCTAAGTCTATGGTACTGACGCTTCAGAACAAGAGGGATTAATGATGTAGCCCCAGTAGGATCAAAGACGTGGAAACAACCTGATAGTCACTGGTCAGAGTCCCCTTTGGAAGAGTAAAGGAGGTGGAGTCTGATGCTCTCAGAATTTTGCAGCAGCAATCTAGAGCCCCTCAAGAAAAATCAAGCTAGAGGGCATTGATGCCTAATTTTTCCAACTTTTATTCCATCCAGGGCCTCAACCTATGGCTGCCATAGGGTGAGTCTGTATTTCAGTTTGCTGTCCCATATGACAATCATTTTAGAAACATTCTCATTGACATTCCCAGAAGCATCCTAAACTTAAGCATACTTTAATCCAAACTGACAATTCAGGACCACCAACATAGTATCTATGATGCATATATATTGTATCTTTCATACATACTTGGTAAATATATTTTTTGGAGGGAGGGGCACTGGGAATTGAACCCAGGGAAGCTTTATCACTGAATCACATACCATGTCACTTCTATTTTATGAGAAAGTATCCCACTAAGTTGCTTAGAGCCTTGGTAAACCTCTGACCATACTGCCATAGCCTTCCAAGTGGCTCCGATTAAAGGCATCTACGATCATGCCTGGTTCTAGTTATATTTTTTTTTGAGAGAAGATTTTGCTTTATTGCTCTGAACACCTGGAATCAAACCAACCACTTATTCAGGCTTCCAAGTAGCTACAGGCACAGCTTATAGTGCATGGCAATTTTCCAACTCCAGTTTTGTATGTTTACCCTTGAGGAATAGTATTTTTAAGCAAAAAGTCATTAATTTTAATGCAGACCAATTAATTTTTTCCTCAATGATTATTGTTTTTATGTCTTGTCTGGGCAATTTCTCTATGAGACTTAAGTCAATCTGTAAAGGACTATGTATAGGTAGTGCTCAGGTTTCTTTTTGTCCACTTGTATAACTATTAGATTCAGCTCTAGATTGATTGTCTTGTGGTTGCCAATGCAAAGGAGAATACTAATAATTGTAAATATTCACATGTATGATTATAATTTTAGAAAAGAAATCATCACACAGACAATTAGGCATGATTACTCAGTATTATGGACAGGATAAATATATAGTAATATGGTTTGAATATGCTTTGTCCTCAATAAAAACCAAGTTAAAGTGTAATTTCATAGAGCAGTGGTGTTTGGGGATGGGGCCTTTAAGTCATGAAAAATGATCAGTGCCTTTCTCCTGGGACTGAACCTAAATAAAAGAGTGAATTCTGGGCCCTTGGAGAGTTATTTTTAAGAAAGTGCATTGTTATGAAGGATGCCACCCCTGTCCTCCAACATTCTGCACTGAAAGATTTCTCCTTCTGCTTCTCTGCTATGAGCAGATTTATTATGAAACACACCAGAAACTGAGGCACCATGACCAAGAACTTACCTGTTTTCAGAACTGTGAGGTAAGTAAATCTTTTCTTTATAATTTACTCAGTTGCAGATTTTGTGTGAAAACAACAGAAAACGGACCAAGATGAGTAAATTAAAGTTAGATAAAAAAGAAGGGAGAAAATTATGTTCTTACAACCATTGAGTCTTTATGGTTATGCTTGTTTGGTTAGAGAAAAAGACATGTTCTCTTAGGTTGAATTTTAACTTTATTAAATCATACTTTATCTATTCTTTCATTTGTGACAGTTCAGGAATAAAGTAAAACCAGAAAGTATATTCTGTTTCATGTACCATAGGCAATTATATTCCTCAAATGAATAAATTTTTAAAAAACATAAATTTTAGGAATATATGGGCTTTTAATATTATCACCATAATTAATAACACATTAAATAGGTTTTCACAACATTAGAAGGAATGTAAAGTTAACAAAATGCAACCTGTTTGTCATGTTTGATAAGACCCAAGGTGGAGGGCTTCCTTAGATGTTGAATTTCCCATACATTGGGGCATAGTCCTTATCTATGTCTGGTCACAAGTGATGACAGCAGAAAACAAGCTAAAGATAGGGAGAAAAGGTACAGGAATGAATCCTGTATATCAGCAAATTTGAGCAACATTAATAAAGCTCACAGTTCTAACTTCATAACCCAGAAATACTTCTATTTGGCTAATGGGCCTTGGTACACATTGAAGTACAATTGGGGAGGTGGTAAAGAGAGTGCAATAGAAATCTTCCATAACACATCCAAGAAGTAAGAGCCCCTCCAACTCATCCATCTTGTAATTTCTGTTCTTTTTCCAATAATCATTACAGACTCCAAAAGCCCAGTTCCAAGAGTTGCCCAGTTTCAAGGGTCTCCCACTTCGCCTCCCAGTAATATCTGCCAATGGTAAAAGTCTGAGTACCCCACGCAAGAAAGCATTCTGATGTTAGGCTGATCCAGGGGGCACCTTGTGGATCACATCCAACATTCATGCTTCTCAACTCTCTTTACAGGAAGACGTGGCAGTTGGCTCTTTCAGGACACAGAGTAATAGCAACTGTAAGAAAAATATTGCAGACATGAATGTAAAAAATAAAAAGTTAAAGTCTTTAAAAAAAGTCTTCCTGTGAAGAAATGATATTACTGAGAAATGTGATATTGTAACAGCAACAATGATTTTGGATGTAAAAATCTAATAAATTATGGGCATGAATAGTAATTCTACAGAACAAATAAATTCCTTACCACAGACTCATAAACTTGTTGACAATGTGAAAAATCAAATATTGAGTCAAATATGAAACCAATATCTTTTAATTTTATTTTTGTTTCAAAATAGCTACAGAGAGGATGTCCTGAACTCTCTGGAGACATAAAAAATAAGTATCAGAAAAATATTCCTATTTCAAAAAAAAAGGTGTCATTCTTTGGATGAGAGGTGAAGATTTTCTCTCTTGTAAGCTTTTATAAGCAACTGTATAAAAATCTATTTATATATTTTAGAAAGTATCACTTTATGAAATTAATTCTTTTTCATTTCCTAAATATTCAAATATATTGTACATGCTGCTGGAATCCACTTCAATCCTTTCTGTTATTCCTCAAATCTTGTAATTTTAGAAAGAATAATTTAATATTTATTTATGCAAATCTTTTCACTATCCCTAAGTTTTCTGCATGTTCTGCACTGCCCTGAATTTATGAGATTTAACATGTAGCTTTTTATATTGAGCAAACTGAAATCATTTTTATTTTTATTTTCCTTTCTTGGTGATAAAGTTGATTTATTTTCTCAGATTTTCTATAGCTATTCAAAATTTTATGTCATATAAATCATATATACCCATGGTACAAACAACATAAAGTACTATTCAACTATTTACCCCCCAAAGCTTCTCCTAACAATTCAAATTTAGCAGAGTAAGGTGGCTTATGTCTGAAATCCCAGAAGACTGGGATCAGCAGATGAAAAGTTCAACGCCAGCTTGGGCAAATTCATGAGACTCTGTTACAAAAAATACTGGGGCTGCATATCTGGCTAACTGGTAGGGTTCTTGCCTAATATGTGGGAGGCCCCAAGTTAAAATGCCAGGGCCATTTTTTTAAAATACTGAACATACTGAACAACTGCATAAATTTGTTTGTGAAATTGAATATGAAACTTAAATCTGAGTATAGCTCTGTTTATTAAAATTACCAATTTTTATATTGCTTGTTTTATATATACCTCAGGACATATGAGCCTGGATTATATTTATGTAGTTTTTTTTTATTTTTCAGTCTTTATACTGTAAATTTGACTATAGATACATACTCAAGGATTTGCAGTCATATTATTTATTTATAAAAATAAGTAAGATATTTAATAAAAGGGAAATACCACCCATGTGGTCCTAAGAACAAATAATACATATGAGAATACTGACAAAGCGCTTATGTTTACCTTGAAAGCAATTGAGCTGTGGATTAATCCAGTGATGGGCCCTGCACTGAGTTCTGGATTCAGAGGCTGGGCTATATACAGCTGCATAGATTCAATCCTGCAATAAAGAAGATGCAGTGAACATATGTAAAGTCAGAAAATCATGACTTTTCTTGAAATGACCCTTTATAAGAATTCTAGCAACACACAGGTGTGGAAATACAGAAATCATCACTTTGTGAAATTAATTCTTATTCACAGTTCCTAAATATTTAAATATATTTTAAATGCTGTTGAAATCCATTTTAATCCTTTCTGTTACTCCTCAAATTCTGTAAATATGCTTAGTTTTCTGTTCACTTGCATATATATAAGAGTAAAAATCTGGTGTCCATTTCCAGTCTGCACTGAAATCTCCCTATCTGCAGTCAAAAGCTTCTCTATGAACTAGAACTGGCTATTGCCTCCTTCACAGGGAGACTGTCAGAAGAATTCTAGGCAGTGATATCTGGTTTCTGGAGCTGAGCTAGCCTGGAGGACCCACAGAGTTCTAATGCTTTAAGTTTATTTCAACTATCATTTTAAACTGTCAACTTATACATACAAAATTAACAAATCTCTAGAGGTTTCACACATTGGAGCACTCTACCTCTCCTGTTAGCCTGTGTTCCCACTATTAGCTCTGTGAGGTGTTTGACTTCATCAACCTTGTGTACACTTAGTATTTCTCCTTCATCTGCATAGGCTTTCCAGAACTGGAAAGAAAACCAGGAATGGAAGGATTTTGAAATAATTTCTCTTTTGCAACATTTTTATTGAAGCTACTCCTAAAATTACTGAGAATGAGAACTAAGAGAGATGTCAAATAGGTGGGGGAAGAAAAAAGCAGATCAATTACAAGAGGGACTGAGTATTCCAATGAATCATGCGCTGTAATAGTCCTGACAAGTACTGTAAAAACTGCAAAAGGATCTGTTGGGAGGCATGTAAACATTCACCTGTACATTGTGTCTCCAATGACCTGGGAAAAGAAAAATAAATATTCTGAGTGATTTTTACAAGATCCCTCTACCATTAAGTACAGTGTGAGATTTTTGAATCAGCTCCAGAAGCTACTAGTTCCCAAGAAGTTCTGTCTTCCATCCTAGGGTGCATTTCCAACTTCTTTTCTACTCAATAGAACACAGTCCACTATAGAATCCTGGTAAAGTGTGGTTCTGCAATATTCTGTGTGTGTGGGAGGGGATGATGCTGTGGAGTCTGGGTTCTGCTGCAACCATAAATAAATCCCAGCAATTGTCTAAAGACCCTGTGTCTCAGGTGAGCAGACACAAAGCAGTAACAATAAGGTCAATATTCCTGAATCACCCCATCTTGTTATGTCTGTGAATTAACAAGAATACCCATGTGCAGCTTACTACTTGGTGAATTTCTAAAAGTCTCAAATATGTTGTTGATTTTCAGAAGGGGACTATCCATTAATCATTCCATACATTTTTGTTACTTACAGATAACATAGGAGGGATCCTTGTTTTTAGAATTTCTTGGAAGAAGTGACCTCGTAGCAAAGTAATCACAGTTGTGGAGAAATATGTTTGTACAACCAAACTTGAAGCAACAAGGGAAGTGGATTTCAGTTGTGAAATGAAATAGCTATACATGCCTGTCCTATATCCCCATGTATCAGTAGTTACCTGGAGTGACTCCACATCTTGTCTGTGGCATATTTCCTTCAGGTCATCTTGAGATCTCTGTCATATGAATCATTCTGGTTTTACTCTCTTTTAGCTGCTCAAAAATGTCTTTCCTCTCTTTCTGCATCCTGTCTGAATGATGCCATTCTTCCTCATAGTAAAATGGAGGCATCTTCCCATATTCAACTCTGATTGCTTCTCTTCTTAAATTTATGTAGTTCTGCAGTAAAATTAAATTCATCAAAATATGAACCTATCCCTCTAAATCCTGTTGAAACTCCCTAATTCTAGGACTTCACTTTCCTATGTTTATATATCAATATACCACCATTGGAATTCCACATCATGTACTATCACAAGAATGGGATTCTAATCAGAATAAGTTATAATCTAAGTATGAATAATAGGTCAAAGTACATTCTACTGTCATGTGTATTTTAAAAGGACAAACAAAAAATAAAATAAACTCCCAGATTCTTATTTGTATTATTAACAATCATATTTAAGCCTTCATCTTGTCAAACTTTCAGAATCCACAAAATTTTATTCCTTTCCTTTTTTACAAATACTCATGGCTCATTTCTTTCTTTCTAATTAATTTGCTGAGGCTAGACTCAAACTTGTAATCCTTTTGCCTTAGCCTCCCAATCAGCTGAGATTACAAGACTGCACTACCATGTCCTTTTCTCTGCATCAACAGTTTTAATCAACAGGTTACATTCACTTAATTCATGATAAAGAGTTTTCTAAAACAATCCACACACACACACACAAAATTGTTTTATCCTTTCCAACCCATATGTGAGGAAACATAACCCATTTCATACTTAAGGACTTTAGACTACAATGAATAGATTGAAATCCATTCACTCTTCTTGAGTTTAAGCCAATTCACTTAAACCTACATACTGTAACTTCAGAGTGCAATAGTCATCTCCAAGCACTTCACCCAGCTAACTGTAATACTGAAGTGTCATTTAGCACCTGATCTTATTATCTCTCTGAGACCATTTTCTTAAATTCTCTTCAAAAGTCATTCCAATCTATGACATCAACTTCACCATAACTTCAGTAACCTCCCTCCCAATATACCAGTGCAATTATTTATTATGTGCTTCTCTCTGGGTTGACATTCTATGGCTATGTTCCTCTTCAGAATTTAATCTTAAAGTATTTTTTGAGTTAAAAATTTTGCCACCAACTATTTAAAATTTAAACCTAATTTGCAGTCTGTGCTCTTTTACTCATTTTCACCTTTCCTGCTTAATTAGTCTAAAAAATGTTATTGTGCTCTAATATATCAAGAATTTTACTTATTTACATGATGGTCATTTTCCTTTCTGATTTGTATCTTAACCTTTCCAATAAGAGATTTTTGCAGCCTTGTTTTCTGCATGTTATTTAGCTTATTATTTGTAATAGAGTTATCATGAAACAATTTTTAAATTAATTTTAATTTAAATTATAAGACACTCAGGATAAACATCCACAAAAAAATTAGTTATTTAAAAATTATTCTCAAATTTGTAATCTTCTACTCAAACACAAAGCTGCTTCACTAATCATATTTCCCCTCCATACTTTATATAATGCTGTTAAATATTAATTCTTTGGAGTAATTTCAGACTGTTCTTATATTTGAACCATTTATCCCTCTCTCTGAAATTTTGCACCCATTTATGACCACTTATTTTTCACTAGCAGTCAGCTTAATCTGCTTTGGAAGCTACATTTGAATTTTCAGTAACTACCAAATGCCACTTTTGCCTGCCATTTACATCATCCCAGCACATATGAAATTTTGAAATGGCCTAGTTTTTTATACCTGTTGTGTAAGTACTAAGTGTACCTTTACATGTAGTAAAGCAGAGTGATTTTGCTAATATCTGTGTCTCAAATAGAAACCCTATCTAAGGGCCAAACTTGTATAACTAGAAACTGAGGAAATACTTTTACTATTGACTCCTCCCCTTTCTTGTTCAATCCTAGAGAATACTAGGGTTTCAGATCTATTTCCTACTTTAAATATTGCATATATGACCCCTAAGTTTATGTTGAAGGCAGAAGTATAGCACTAACCTCCCATGAGTCCATAGTCAATATCTCCATGGCCAGGTTTCTGTGACTTTCACAATATTTTTCCCATAAACATTGCATTTTCTTCAGCAGATTCTTCTGTACAAGAACCATAAGTTAGAGAAGCAGCAAAAAAATAGTGTAACATTCAGACCTTCACATAGGGAAGAAATCAGAAATGAGAGATAAATTAACCTCATTGAAAATAATAGGGTCATTATGTTTTCTTTGTTCCTTTCAGATGTTTGTCAAATATGGGAAGCCTGAGACTTGGAACCCAGAAGGCATTCTGAATGGGAAACATAGAGTCATCTGTTCCCCCAAGAAAACAGACCCATGTTGATTTCTTTGATTTTTTAAGAATGGATCTTCAGAGGAATCACTTTCCCTGTGCTCCTCAGCAGCACTTTCGATTGGCCATGTGTGTGAGCTTCATGCTCCTGGGATTTAGAGCAGAGCAAACAGAGAAAGTTCTTGTCTTCTTCACAGAAAATCTTCTTCATCTCCTTATGAGTCTCACGCATGTGTTACTCAAAGCTCAGAAATTGCCAAAGACTGTTTTTTTTTTTTCCTGGTCAGGGCTGCCAGTTTCTTCACAGGAACATTTGTTTTAAAGTCTCTGTTCTGTACCATCTGCTTGCATACAGAGAAGGTAACAAGAACTGAGAGATCATGCCAGCCAAGGTAGATACAGGGCCTACAAAAGCTGTGCCCACAGGCTAAGGTGACTGGATCTATAAAGTACTTCATGCAGATAGGGCAGATGATTTCCTTCTGGAAGGCTTGCTTGATTCTGGAATCCATATTTTTGAAGAAGAAGAAGAAGAAGAAGAAGAAGAAGAAGAAGAAGAAGAAGAAGAAGCAACATGTTATTTCTGAGTCTGATTAGGCAAAATGGTTCTTCAGACCCATACCTGGGGAGTAATAACTACATTTTAATTTTCTTAAAAAATGGTCATTAAAGTAGTACAAACTCTATTCTATAACACAAAAGAACTGATGCACAAGGAGAGCCTTCAGCTTTATGTCAGGCATAATTCTGACTAGATAACTCCTATTCCTGCCATACTGAGTTTCTGCTCCCACCAGAATAGAAATTTGAATATTAATCATCTGGCTGTGGGTGTAGGACTTGGGTCATAAGGGGCCTACAAACAATTATAATTGTTTCCATTCATCTTTTCAATAAAAGGAAAATGAAAGCAGGTTTATTTAGGAAAGTCTACTTGGGCCAATGAAGTATGAGAAGTTCACTAGAAAGAGACCAGCTCTTTAAAAGTAAAACTCACAAAATCAAATATATATATATTTGAAACCAATAGGAAGTATAATTATAAAACTGTATTTTTTTAGGTCGACCAGAAGTTGGGTGTTCCACAAAGGATGCCTGCAGGCTGGAGAGTTGAAAGAACAAGTAGCTGTACAGTTCAAGAGGCTTAAGCTTCAAAACAAGAGGGATCAATTCCAAGTCAAAGACTGCAAGTTTCTGGAAACTCCCTAGGGAATCACTGGCATAGTCTTCTTTGGAAGAGTGAAGAAGCCAGAATCAGACAATTTCAGATGCTCAAAACAGCAATCAAGAAACAGTTCAAAAAGAATCAAGATGGCATCTGCTGTTGCTTCTTTCTTCTTCCTATTTTTATTCCATCCAATCCATCACCCTATTGGACTGTATTGCCCCCAGTTAGGGAGAGTCTTCATTTCCGTTGGCTATTCCATATGCTAATCATTCCTAGACACACCCTCTTGACCCACCCAGAAATCTCTAAATCTTCTTTATTTTTTAATCCAACCAAGGTGACAATTCACCTTAACCATTGCACACATAAACCACATCAATTCAAAAAATAAAACAAGTCTAGGTTTTCTGTAAGGGTAAGAAATAATAAAAAAAAATGTTTTTTGTTTGTTTGGTTTTGTTTCTGTTTTAATCTTGAGGAATAAAAAACTAGATAAATTATTTTTAAAAAATAATCTTATTACAATCAACATGTTATTTTCATCACAACCTTATTTCTTGGGTACTCTAACAATTATAATCCTGATTTCTGGCAGAATAATTGGAGCACAGTTAAAGTTACATGTTCCTCTTCATTTTTTAAAACAAAAGAGAAGACTTATTTTATTTTATTTTTTTAAAACACTTACTTGCTTTTTTTAAATAGATATTTATTTTTATTTATTTATATGTGGTGCTAAGAATTGAACTCCCTGCCTCACACTTGCCAGGCAAGTGCACTACCACTGAGCCACAGCCACAGCCTGAGAAGACTTATTTTAATCTAAAATATGCATAATCATATCTTAACAGAAATCTTTATTCTAGCAATGCTGAGTAGTTGATCTTCCAGTTCTTAGTAACACTGATGAATTTAAGAGGAAAATAGGAAAATATTGTAATGTTGATAGACTACAGAGGTAATTCACAATTATTAACTAGAAAAAATTTCATAACTTAAGATGCATCAAATGAAAGACAATCAGCCTCATAAAACTATGTCTTAAAATAAATTATTGGTCAAATACTTGGGTTCTGACTCTTGGTGTTGGATATTTCAGGGAAACTTCTCAGTGCCCCTATTGCCACTGTTTTGCAGTTCTCACCGCTGTCTTAGTTATTTAAAATTAAGTTCAAAAGTTCAAGCTATAAAGGGACAGCATTTATATCATTTAAAAATAAAACTTCTAAATACACTCAAGGTGCAAATTTTAATACAGTAGTAGTTACAGTAGGCCCTCTATACCTGTGGGTTCTGCATTTATGAATTCAGTATATATATATATATATATATATATATATATATATATATATATATATATATATATACACACACACACACACAATATGTTGAACATGTTTTGTTCAGATTTTTAATTTCCTGAACAATACAGTATAACATAACTTTTACATTCATTTATTAGATTGCATAAGTAACCCAGAGATATTTGAAGTGTGTAGATTATGTGTAAATATTTCACCATTTCATATAAAGGACTCGAGAATCTACAGATTTTTTTTATTTACAGGTTACTAACACTAAGAGATGACTGTATTATAATAAATCTTGGATAAATAGTAAAGAATGCATTAAAAAAGAAAAGATCAAAATGCTGTAAACACTTTAGAGAAAAGTTAAATTTCACATATGAGGTGGAAAAAAAAGATTTATCATCCAGCATATTGTACTCCACTATGTAAAGATATTTTTTTAAATAATTTTACTGTTACTCTTTGGAAGAACAACAAATTTGATTAAAAAATATTTACCATTCATGAAAGTGTTTTTTTAAGTACTGAACACTAAATATAGAATCTCACATATGCTATGCAAGCTTTCTCGCACTGAGCACCTACCCAGCCTTTTTATATTATTTTTTAATTTTTTTTTTGGGGGGGAGGAACAGATCTCACTAAGTTGCCAAAGCTGACCTTGAACATGCAGTCCTCCTACCTCAGACACCCAAGTCACTGGAATTACAGGTGTTCACCACCATGTCTGGTGTAAAACAGATTAAACAAACAGGATGCTGTCGCACATGTCTGTAATACCAGCAATTTGCAATGCTGAGGCAGAAAGATCACAAGTTCAAGACCAGCCTTCACAATTTAGTTTGGTCATAAGCAACTTAGTGACATCCTGTCTCTAAATAAAAAATAAAAAGGGGCTCAAGTGTGGTTCACCATCCCCAAAAAATAATTTAAAATAATCCTTCATAAGAGAAGATTTTAAAATTATGAATCAAAAATAAAAATATTAAAATATGGGGATTTCTCTGAGAAGAGAGAATAAACTTCATAGTCACTGAAGT